>NC_059382.1:2915000-2972500 GCF_019703515.2 Myxocyprinus asiaticus
GTATTCATGCAAAAGCTGAAAAATGTTGCTTTCAGAGGATTTATATGGAGTTAGGATGAAAATAAGGTGCATTTCAAACTGTTCTGAGACCAGTGCAGACAGACAGCACACTGGAGGTTAAGTCATTCACTAAATAGGGAGCAAGGGAGCATCCTATATCTCTCTATGCAGCTAAGTGCATTCACTCCTAAAATCCGAGCAAGAGTTCAGTTTCAGGCTGCAGATGATGTTTGGATGTTTGGATGTTTGGCAGACATGTGACAATGATAATCAGTACATAGATTCAGAATTTTATAATGCAAAATTTTATTTTAACATGGCTGGCAATGATTGGATGATGCTGGATGAATTAATTATTATTAATTAACTATTAATTCAGCTTTATAGAAAATCAGCTGTAACTTAGTCCCGCTGTCCACATATATGGACATCCATATTTAGTAAAGCTATTTTCTCTAGATTTGTTTTGCTTGTTTATAAGGTGCTACTAGTTACAAATCAAAAAAGGGAAATGGAAAATGCACACAGCATCACGCGGGGGTCTCAGGAGGTAAATTTAGTAGCATAAATCGACTTTATTTTTTATTTTTTACATGTAATCTTTTTTAATGATTGAATGTAAATGGGTAAAAAAATTTTTTTTTTTGCATGTGTTATATTACTATGGCATTATTAAAAATAAAATACAATTAAAATGAGGCTGGGTATCGATACTGATTTTCATGATTTGATTCCTATTAGCAAGCTCTTAATTCGCTCTCAGAGCACACACGCGGTGGTTGTCTTAATCGACATAATGAGTACCCCTGGCATTGAGTAAGAGATCGATGTTGTGTTTTTAAAAATCGCTAACGAGATCGTTTTCTGTTCTGCAAATGGGAACGCAATTTTGCTGTGTTCTCTAGTTTATCACTATAGAAATGTACTTCTGCATTTAAAAAAGGTCTGTTCTTCATCCTGTTTGCTACTTCAATCAAAGCTCAATTCAAAATCAGGAACTTGCTTTGAATGTAAAATGCATTTTCAGTTCAGTTCTGAATGGTACAAAACCCTGTTACTGTATGATGATATGTGAATTGTGTTGCGGCTATAGAGAGAGACAAATTCATCTGGTCCTGATTTGTAATGTTTTGAAGACTTCTGTATTAAAGCATGTTGAGGTTGGTTATTACACAGCTGTTAACACACATACACACACACACACACACAAACACACACACACACACACACACACACACTCCCTCAGTGACGGGTCCAGGTGGATTTTATTGCCTTGTGGGAATCTATTCCTACCGCGGTCCACTTGTTGAACTAATAGAGAATTACCATGTGTGTGTGTGTATGTGTGTGTGTGTGTGTGTGTGTGTGTGTGTGTATTACAGCTTGTTTTATAGCGTGTGTGGAACAGACTTTAATCACTAACAGACATTTCCCAATAAACTCTTATACTCTCTTTCTTCTGCTACTTTCTGTCTCACTCGGTCTCACTGTGTCTCGCTCTGTTCTCAGCCCTGCCGCTCGTTATAAGGTCATAAGCTGAACGGCTCGTCAATCACAAGCTCATTAGTACAGTTTAATGACCGTGTGCCTCGCCCACCTGCCCCGGGGGGTCCGGCAGGGGAAGTGAAGGGGCTCGAGGGCAAACGGCTGTATTGTTTCTCCCCCTCTGAGAGACTCAATAGAGCTTTAGTGTGTGTGTGTGTGTGTGTGTGTGTGTGTTTCACTCACGGCTACAGAATAAAGGTCCCAGCAAAGCAGCATTCAAATGCTGTTTGAACCCTAACACACACACACACACACATACACACACATATACGTAGGTACAACCCCAAACCCTCTCAGTTTTTCCCATTCAGTGTTGAGGAGTCATTAACTATAATTAGCGATGCTACCAACTTAACTGTATTTTTCAGTAGCATCACAGTAGCTCAGTTATTTTCACAATAGTGTCCTTTTTCCAGCTATTTTCCAACAGATGACGGTGTAGAGTCGGAAAACACTATATATGTCAAATTATATTATGCATGCAGCAATAGAGCTAAAACTAATATCATACATAAAGCTCAAGGAACATATTAACCTAGTGTGACCCCACATCCACATGTGTGTACGTTGTATTTTGGCTTCACTATACACTTAAGTTGACTGATCTCAGTTCAGAACACTCTGGGCTGTCATTAAAGGGTTAAACGCACTAGAGTCATGTGACAAAACAACTGATTACAGAGAAGTTTGTCTTCTGGAGAAACACTAACAAAACTACATCTGGTGAGAAACCTAATTAGGTGTTTACATTAAAACCTGTTTGAGTCAAAAGAGTCTCTAGTTTCATTTTGAAAATCTGAGTGATTTACTGCGAAAAGCCATGCTGCTGAACACAATGACCACTACAGTGGACAGTAGCTCTAGTTTTCATTAGACATCCTATATTTATTCTTCATTATCTCATTGAAACGTTGTTGTTTTTTTGCTTTCAGAGGCTTTATATGGGTAATGATGAAAATAAGGTGCATTTCAAACTGTTCTGAGGCCAGTGCAGACATACAGCACACTGGAAGTTAAGTTATTCACTACATAGGGAGCAAGGGAGCATCCTAAAGCTTTCCTATACAGCTATGTGCATTCACTCTGATCAAAATCTGATCAAAAGTTCAGTTTCAGGCTGCAGATGATGTTTGCACCACTCAACATGTTCGACAGACATGGGACAATGATAATCAGTACATAGATTCAGAATTTATAATGCAAAATTTTATTTTAACATGGTTGACAGTGATTGGACGATGCTGGCCATTACTTTGAGTCTGAATTATTTATGCTCATTTCTGGTTGGTAAAATGCTTCAGCACTGGCTATCACTTGTTTGTTTGACAGTGCAAAGAGAGAACACTGAGATTTTGTTGCCAAAGTGCAAAAAAACTTTGTAACATAAAAGTCAAATCAAGTCAAATCATTTTTAAGTGTATAATTGTTTTGTTTGTGTTTTTCCCAATACGCAGCTTTATAGAAAATCAGCTGTAATGTCTGTAACGTCTCAAAAACATGAATAATCAACACTACTGGAAATCTGACTTTATATAGCTTGGTATTATTTAAAATTTCTAACTTAGTCCCGCTGTCCCCATTAGAGGACATACTTTTTTAGGAAAACTATTTGCTATATATATTTTTTGTTGTTGCATGTTTATTAGGTGCTAATAGTTACAAATCAACAAAGCAGTCACGCTCGGGGTCTCAGGATGTTAAAATAATCGGGGGTGCTGATGATGGGGTTCGCCCAGGGCGTCATACAAACTAGAACCGCCACTGAGTACACACCAACACACACTCCATCTTGCTTTGCGTCTTTGTGTTTGAATCATGAAACGTGTGAAATATTTCAGGAATTGTGGGATACTTTGGCCATCGACCAAGGTCATGGCTTAACTTCTCTCAGCTGAGGGTGTGAAACTAAGCCGTTCATTCAGTTTTACCCTACACACACACAGACCGCTAATTCAGTCTTATGACTTGAGCCTGTAATAGGCCTGAAACTGTGGATATGATCGAGGTCAATGGTCAAGACCTTTCACCCCTGACAGCTCATTTGCTTCTCCCGCGAAAAGGTCACGAGAGAGCACGTCTTCCTCGCCGCGTGCTGATTGGCTTCTGGAGAATTCCTCCGGACGGAGGGAGGGAAGGAGCATTCCTGCATGCGGAGGAGGGCGAGTGATGGATGATGCAAACATGGGGAGCGGAAAAGAAGACAAATTGTTGCGTTTAGTGTGGCATGTCTGACCTCAGAAACGCTAATCACCTTCTACGGTTTCAAGGCGCAGCTGTTGCAATAGCGGCTAACTGCTAACAGAACACTGTGTGGATGGAAACTTACAGCAGACAAGTCAAAACTTTCACAGAGTCAGGCCAAACAACAGACCGGCACACATGAGTGTGTGTGTGTGTGTGTGTGTGTGTGTGTGTTTCTTAGAAAAGCATGTGGGTATATTCTATGAAAGAATTGCATAACGTTTCTTTATTTGTTATGGTGCAGAACTGCGAGAACTCTGAGGAAATGTTATTGCTCAGAAGTTGCTCTTTGGTAGCTCAGGAGACTTGATGCAATTCTCAGTTTTATATATTTGAAGTATCAACTTTGTCTTAGATTATTCCACCTAAAACTTATAGGAGAAATATAGTGTACACAAATAAGTCAATTGTTGACATACAGTAAGAGTATAGAGCTATTATAGCTCAGATCATTTAGTATATTAGCGGACACTATTATCCAGAGCAACTTACAAATTAGGAACATAACAAGCAATATGTCATACAAACAGTGGCGTAGCCAAGGGTGGGCCGGGGTGGGCCTGGGCCCACCCAAATGACACCTAGGATCACCCAGAATATTAGAGATTTTTCTTTGACTTCGAATATATATTCATAAATAGTTTTAAAAAAATACATCTATTCTGATTTCTGAAAGTGCGAAAGGACTGTTTGAATGTGCCGCATCTCTGTTGTTAAGGAAAAAAACATTGTGCAAAAACTTTCTATTGAGGCCCACTAAAAAGTAATTTCCTGGTGTAAAGGGGTTAGAGGGAAAGGAGGAGGCGAGAACCGGCTTGACAATATAAATAATAGTTTAATGATAAACTTAAACAAAAACACACAAACATAAACACATGCAGGGCAGCTGCCCATAGCTCTCTCTCTCTCTCTCTCTTGAACTGCCGTCTCCGGTCACCTTTATCCCTCGCTCGCCTCATCAGGCTGATTGGGGTCCGGGCGTGCGTCATTCCCGGCCCCGCCCCGCCCTCCTCCGCGCTACACCTGGCTACGCCCATGCACACAAAGTACGAATTTTATGAGACATATGAGGAATCCATATTCATTAGGGCTGGATATCGATACAGATTTCCCAATCTGATTCAAATTTTGATTCGATTCCCATTAATTTGGGTATATTTCAGTTATAATGTCCATTTTACTTACATATGAATGCCATCTGATAATTCTTAACAGCAATTTTAATATGACAACAAAATACGAACTAATTTGAATAAACATAAAGTTCTCAAGTAAACAGCCAGTAATAAAATAAGCAACATAGTCTCATAAAATGAACTAAATTTTTGCAGACTGACTTTTATGTGCCGAATTAAGTTTCGCCGCAGTTTCATAGGCGCTACAACAACTGTGTGTTTTATTCATTTTCATACAAATCACGAGTACAACGGCTGATTATGAGTTTATGAACACTTGTTATGTTTTATAAACATGTTACGATTTACTATAACGCATAAATTGAAAAACGACACTTTTTAACGATTGTATTACAGACCCACCTACATTTACACACTTATTCCAATGCGATTAGCTTCCGCGGTAGCTCACCTCCCTCAAAAAATAAAGCCCTTATAAGGGTAAATAATTACCCTTACTTAATTTAATTTGAGAAAGTTTTTACACAGCGTAATTTAGTTCATTCAAATTAAGTCAGTTTTAGTGATGGGTCGTTCATGGATGATTCGTTCATTTTGAACTCAGAAGAACGAGTAGTCTCAGAGGGTGATTTGCTCATTCTCCGTTCGTTTGTTACGTGAAAACCGTATAGGCGCTGTACAGGAAATGGAAAAGATTAGTTCACCTTTCAACTCTTTTGGTCCGAGTCGTTCGTTCTTTTGTCACGTGACAGCTGTATACGCTATTGCTCACACAGGAAACAGAAATGATTAGTTCACCTCTCGAGTCTTCTTGTCCAAGTCGTTTGTTCTTTTGTCATGTGACAGCTGTGTATGCATTGCACATACGGCTGTCACATGACAAAAGAACGAACGACTCGGATAAGAAGATTCCAGAGGTGAACTAATCATTTCTGTTTCTCATAATTTGTCCTTGGCTGCATTATAATTTTTTTCCTTATTGGGACTATAATCAACGTTTGCGTAAGTAGACGTGTTGGGTGGGATTTGGCTTTTGAAAATTGTACATTTGAATATAATTCTGCTCAAATGAACGAAATGACTTGACTAAAGATTCGTTCATTTTGCTGAACGAGACTCAGAGATCCAAGTCAGTAAAATGATCCGAACTTCCCATCACTAGTCAGTTTCATTAAGCCAATATAATTTAGTTAAATGAGGTCAATTCATTGTACTTTAGTAGTTTTAACTCGACTTTCATCATGCTCAATTTAATAATGTTGAATTCGTTTTTGAATGTTGGTCCAACTTAATTTATTTCATACTCAACCTCAGCACAAACGGCAATCTTCACCACAATGGTAACCCCCAAATCTCCAGCCTAACAGACAATCTTTTAAAATACTAATATAATAGAACATTAAACATGAACAATTCTCGTCCTATTCTCATCTTGCTCAAACATGCATAAAATAACACTTTATTTCAACATTTGTTCACCCCATCCAGTCCCGTGCAAAGCATGCTGGGAAATGGAAATCCCCTGCCCAGTTTCATCAACGCTACTGTCACGTTTAAATGTGTTTTTGTTCATGTTTTGTGTTCATGTCTTTTATTTTGAAAGTTTAGTTCCTGTTCCTGTTTCATGTCATGCGGTTTCCTGGTCATGTGAAAACATGTTTCCCTCCATGTTCATGTGTCTTGTTTTCATTGGTTTATTGTCTTGTTAACTCGTTATCAGTCTTGTCGTGTCATTGGATCATGTTTTAGTAATCTAATTATCTTGTTATTAGTTCAGTTTTCCCATTGGTTGTCATGTTACCCTTGTCCATGTATTTAAGCCCTCATATATATATATATATATATATATATATATATATATATATATATATATATATATATATATATATATATATATATATATTTTAGTGCTGATAGTGTTGAAGCAAGCTGACCCATGAGATGAAAGTGTCATAGATGTGACACCAGATGACGTGGATGCTTCAGAAAGTTTGCTTTTCATGTCGCATTTTGTTTTCGACACTATCTGTTAAGGTTAGGTGTTGGTTAAGGGTAAGGATGTGTGTTATGATCACCTCTCATTTGCTTTTAGGACACTTTTGCTTAGGTTTAGGTTAAAGTTTTAGATTAGGGAGGTACGTTTTACTCATTAACACCTCAATCTAATATTCACCTTAAAAACCTCATCTGATTACAACACCATTTCACTCGCTTTTGGCGCCCCCCGCTGGATAATTCTCTGGGAAACTGCTGCCAAACGTGAAATAAGGCATGTAATTTCGTTTGGCGAAAATGCGGCAACGGTAACTTAATGTTCGTGAGACCGGGCTGAAATAAGAACAAAGTAACAAATTAAAAACAATAGAACAAAGATACAAATAAAGAAAACAGAGCTTGAAGTTTTTAACAGCAGTATTAAGTATTGAAGTAAATGTTCAGAATTTGATAGAAGTAGTGAAATGTAACATAAGATACTTACATTTGTGGTCTTCATTGTATGATTATAATACATTAATACTTTTTTAATGGTACTAAAGTTACCCAGTCAAGAGCAGTGAGTGTTTTTCTCATTTTCTTGTTAGATTATTAACATCAAACTAGACAGCGGCAGGTCTGTTAGGCTACAATTACATTTTAAGTTCCGTATTTTTATACAAAACTGCATTTTTGTCCCTTTGTTTACTTTAACTTTAGATATAACTGACCGTCTTTGCATGAATTCCTCACCAAGATGGCATTTTCACTGAATATTGAAGTGTATTTTGAATAAAAACCTGTTACTGGTGACATTTCATTGAGCAAGTAATCATTATGCAGAGTGTTTTACAGTACAGTATTCACACAGGTTTGAGGAGAGAGCGAGAGAGAGAGAGAAAGAGAGAGAGAGAGAGAGAGAGCAATTTTGTGGCTGAAATGAGCTGTGTGAACTTTGACCCTCAGACTTAATGCATTCATCGTCTGTTTCTCTGCTCAACATCAGTATTGAGTAATAATGTGCGTGTGTTTACAACAGTGAGATCTGCTCCAAAACTAAGTGCATGCCATGTAACAAACTTTGGTTTGAAATGTTTATCTTTGCATACTATGCCATTTTGTAAATAGTAGGCATTATTTGGTATATACTGTGCAGTATGCAGTTAGAAGTACATGAACACAGCCATTGTGTCTCGTTGGGTCAGTCTTATCTTTATTAGAGGACTTTGGTTTTTGGGGTGTATCTAAGCTGGACTAATTTAATTGGAGTTACTGGCAGCGGTTACCACGCTCAAACTATCTAATTAATTCACTTAGCTAATTAACTCTCTTCAGCCTGAATCTAATTACGCCGCCCCTTCACAGACGAGTGGCTTTAAACAAACATGTTGTATTCACTCACGTTCTAAGAAAGTTCTGCTGCCTGTCTTGCGCTGTCTTTCTGCCAGTCAGTTTCTTTGTGTCTGGTCATTCCTGTGTATGCAGCGAGAGACACTTTGATTTAAAGCAGTGGAACCTACGGCGCACACACACTCAGGTTTAGTTCATGGTTAATGTATTCTCCTGAACTTATCGTGTCTGTTTGACCCATTTCCTCAGGCTAATCACTTTTGGGAAAGAATCCCAAAAGCGTTCAAACTCTGTGTTCCTCTCTCCATATCTGTTCCTTTTCCTCTTCTTCCTTCTTCTGTGTAATGGTTTATGGAACTTTGGTGGCAATAAGCAAAGCAGGGACATCGTGGACATCACGGATGTGGTTTTTTTATTGTTATTTACACCTATATATAGTTATATACTACCTGTGGGTTTCCTGGCTTACTAGGATGACAAAAAAGCACCATAAAAGTATCATGGAAGTAGTCCATGCAACTTGTGAATTATATTTTTAAGTCTTCTTAAGTCATATGATAGCTTTGTGTGAGGAACAAAATGGAATTTAAATCATTATTCACCAAAAATCTTCCCCTCTGCTGAAGTTGTTTAAATATGGCGCCTCAACAGGCATCATGGCAGGTTTGACATTTATAGTAGGGCTGAACGATTAATCGAAATAAGATCGAAATCGCGATTTCCATTTTATTTCAATTACATTTTATTTCATTAAAATCGAAATCGTGATATGACCCAGTGTGATTATGAAATCACGAGGGCTGCAATTTAATTAAATAAATAGTCTGAGCACACTTCCCACTGTACTCTGCTTATATGCGTAGCTTTTTTTGTCAGTGATGTGTAGTGCTTTCTTAAATACATGTAAACAGTGTCAGTGTATTACACATGTGGTTTCAGAGCGGTTCTGTGCTTGATACACACAAATTCTATCTGTCTGGTGACCTGAGTGACAGATGTGCTCTGAGTTCGGTTCGGTGTGCTAACGTGCGCTGGGCGCATTATATTTAACGCATTTATATTTTATGTTTGGCAGCTACAATTTACTATATGAACTTCAAATAACACCATGACAGCAGGTTTTTGGTGACAGCAAGGCAGAAGAAAGCATTTCACTGGATTAAAAGACTGTTAAGGCTGTAAACTCAACTACAAACAACAGAAACTTCCATTCCTTCAGTTTTCAAAATAAAAGCTTCCGCCGAAATAAAGGCTTGAGGGTATAACTGGACTGCATAGCAAAGACACAAGCAAGTGAAGAAATGATTAAATAAATAAATTGCTATTATGGGGGCCTGGGTAGCTCAGTGTGTATTGACGCTGACTACCACCCCTGGAGTTACAAGTTTGAATCCAGGGTGTGCTGAGTGACTCCAGCCAGGTCTCCTAAGCAACCAAATTGGCCTGGTTGCTAGGGAGGGTAGAGTCACATTGGGTAACCTCCTCGTGGTCGCTATAATGTGGTTCTTGCTCACGATGGGGCATGTGGTGAGTTGTGCGTGGATGCGCATCTTATCACGTGGCTTGTTGAACGCGTTACCGCGGAGATGTAGCGTGTGTGGAGGCTTCATGCTATTCTCCGTGGTAACGCGCTCAACAAGCCACGTGATAAGATGCGCGGTTTGACGTCTCAGACACGGAGGCAACTGAGATTCGTCCTCCGCCACCTGGTTTGAGGTGAGTCACTCCGCCACCACGAGCGCATTGGGAATTGGGCATTCCAAATTGGGGAGAAAAAGGGGAGAAAATAAAAATTCTAAAGGAATCACACGTTTTTGTTGTTGTTGTTTTAATGTTTATAATATCGCCGTTCAAATCGCAATTGCAATATTTTTCAAAATAATCACAATTCGATTTTTTGGTCCAAATCATTCAGCCCTAATTTATGGTACTTTTTATGTTATTTTTGGAAATTGACGGCCCCCCATGTCACACTGATGCTTTCATTGGATTTAAAAGAGCACTTGAAATATTAAGCTAAACATCTCCTTTTGTGTTTCAGAAGTTCATGAGACTTGTGCATTATATTCCATCTCTTTTGAAGTGAGGAACAAACTGGAAGAAAGAAGACATAACAACGTAAGGGTGAGTAAATAATGACAGCATTTTCACTTCTGTGTGAACTATGTATGAACTATGTTCTGGGTTAAATACAAGTTAAACTCAATCAACAGATTTGTGGCGTAATATTGATTACCACGAAAATGTCATTTGACTCGTCCCTCATTTTCTTAAAAACAAAAAAACTAAAATCTGTGTTCCAGTGAGGCACTTACAATGGAAGTCAATGGGGCCAATCCGTAAACGTTAAAATACTCACTTTTTCAAAAGTATGGCCACAAGACATAAACAATATGTGAGTTATCATGATTTTAGTGTGATAAAATCACTTAATAACCACATCTGTGGAAAGTTATAGACAATTTTGAAACTTCATTGCCATGATGATGTAATATCGACAAACCCTCAAACTCTAAAACGACTGTAAAAATGACAATTTAAACAACTTTACAGCTCATATAATTCATGAGTTTTAACAGAAGAATTAATGCTAGTGCTTTTATAAAATTATAAGCTTCACATTTCTGCCTTTAAACCCTCCAAAAAATTGGCCCCATTGACTTCCATTGTAAGTGTCTCACTGGAACCTTCGTTTCTGCTTCTTTTTTTAAGAAAAGAAGGACGAGTCAAAATACATTTTTGTGGTAATCAACATTATGCCAGAAATTCTGTCAATTGAGCTGAACTTGTATTGAACCCGGAATATTCCTTTAAGCGTTGTTTGTTGTGTTTTTACTTTCACTGTTAAGATGCATCTACTGTATATATTATTTCTATATTATGAGTTATAATAGTGTGGTTTTGTCTCAGCTTGTCAGGTCCAGTATAGGGAAAACTGGAAATGATATGAAATTCACATTTTCCTGTCATATTATAGAAACATATAGTTCAGACTGTAAATTCTGATTGGATAAGCTGCATTCAAAGCACTCTCGATAGAGCACACCAGTCTGGCTCAGGAAGTAAAATCCCATTAGTTTCCTCTTAAATGAATAGATTTTTTACCATAACTCATAAACCTTTAAAGACAGGCCTTCCATGTGCTTCCGTTGGAGCCATCAGTCCACGTTAATTCAACTTCGTTTTAAAAAACAATTGTGTGTAATATTGGAGTTTTTGGTTAAGACATCACTTATTAAAACATACATGACTTTTGACCCCTGCGTCTATGTTGATAGAGGCTCTGCATCAAACTGTTCTGTTTTCAATCCCTCTGACGGCTCACACACAACAGAGTCTGTGTGTGTTATCAGTTATACAAACAGTAACAAACTATGAGCCGAGTGACTCGGAGAAAGATGGAGGGGATCCATGCGGGTGTGTGTGTTGAATTAGTTCTGAGTGTTTTAAGGGTGTTGATATGTGGTTGCTAGGGTGTTCTTAGTGGTTGCTAGGTGGTTGGTTACTGATCCAAGTCAAGAGTTCACCCTCACCTTCCTTCAATGTAAGTCTATGAGATTTAAAAAATAAAAATTTTTGTTGTATTTTTTTATCTTCTGTGATCATTTACTCACCCTCATCTGGCTTTCTTCTGTGAAACACAGAAGAAAATAATTTATTATTTTATTCCAGTCCTGTTGGGTGAATTCAACACAAAGGCAGTACGTAGTGACTCGCTTTAACGCTTAATAAAACACCCAAAAGTGTCATGACGCTTACATCATATTGCAATCAAAGGCTAGAAACGGTTCAAGTAACGAAAACAGAATTTTTTTTGCAGAACATAACCGAAAACAGAAACGAAGCCCCTTTCAACTGTTCAGAAAGAAAACGTTATTTTTTTTTAAATGCTGATAACCGATTAATAACGTCACTGTTTCCTTCTGAACATTCTTTCATGAAACCAAAGACCAAAGGGTTTATTTTCCTGTTACATGGAAAAATGAGGCCTCTCTCTGTTTAGCTGAACATGATAAGCATGTGCTTTGAGATTAAAGGAAAGCAATGCATCGCATGTTTCTTTGCCTCAATGCATGTTATGGATGTAGCCTTCCATGACATGCTGAAAACCTTTTTGACATACAGCCTACAATGACTACTTATAAATGCAATAAATTATATTTATTAACTGATTTTAGATGGCCAGATGTATATTTGAAATATGTTCATTATTTTGGTAAACTTTCACACCTGAGATGTGCTAATATATGAAAGTGTGAAAATTAGGGACTAGTTTACTAAGATTTGTGTCTTATATATACATGTATATACAGTATATACAGTACACACACACACACACACACACACACACACATATATATATATATATATATATATATATATACACACACTGGTAAATTGGAATAATTTATGGATTTTGCTGTTTTGAAAGGAAATTGGTACTTTAATTCACTAAAGTGTCATTCAACAGATCACAAAGTATAGTCAGGACATTACTGATGTAAAAAACAGCACCATCACTATTTGAAAAAAGTCATTTTTGATCAAATCTAGACAGCAGCCATCACTCCAACACCTTATCCTTGAGTAATCATGATAAATTGATCATTTGGTACTAGAAAATCACTTGCTATTATATCAAACACAGTTGAAAGCTATTTGGTTCATTAAATGAAGCTTAACATTGTCTTTGTGTTTGTTTTTGAGTTGCCACAGTATGCAATAGACTGGCATGTCTTAAGGTCAATATTAGATCAAAAATGGCAAAAAAGAAACAGCTTTCTCTAGAAACTCATCAGTCAATCATTGTTTTGAGGAATGAAGGATATACAATGCTTGAAATTGCCAAAAAACTGAAGATTTCATACAAAGGTGTACCCAAGAGCGCATCCTCTGTAAAGGCCTTTGCACACCAAACACAAATTCTTGCCGCGATTAACACTTTCAGTCGAAACAATGTATTCCGAGCAAGCCATTCACACCTGGAGCGAGCATTTACATGCCGACAAAGCAAGTTTCTTTTTTTTTATGGTGAGTGTGTCAATTGTTATATTTTTTTTGGCCGGGCGATAAAGTGGCCTATACAATTAAATATGAGCTTTGGACATGTCAGGAGCCGCTGCAGTTACTAAACCAGTGCAACTGGTGGTTTTCCCCAGCGACATTAAATGCTGAAGTAACTCGAGGAAGAAATATTGAACCAGCAGTGAAGATGTCTATTTTATTTTCAGCAAATGTCTTTAAAACCGAAACGTATTTTCTCAAATGGGTTCTCTTAACATGTAAATGATATTGCTGCATCCTTGCATCCCCTTTATAAACTCTCTGACCTTATGTGGATTGTCTTCATAATGTATTTCATATTGCTGCATTTTTTTACCTTTGCATTTAATCTAATGTGAATGCTCATATATCTCTAATATAATATATATCGCGGCATCTTTGCCTTTGAATCACTTTTTTTAATAAACAACTTTACAGGTCTTGCGTTGTTTTCTTCGCCAAATGTTAGTAATATTAATAATATTGCTGTGATTTACAGTGCACTCTGTGTGCCTTTGTATACCACTCCTGTAAATATCGTGGTGGTTTATGATGACTCTATAGCATCAAAGCTTTTTTAATGTTATAGCATAATTTCCTGTAAAGCAGCTTTGAAACGAGGTCTATTGTGAATGCACTTTACAATAAAAATGACTTGACATTTGTGGGAAATATTTCATATTAAGGACACATTCATCTTTTATATAGGCAACTGTATACTATGCTTTCTTTGTCATACAAAGACGTTGTATGATGAACAGACCATAACTGAAGTTGTTTTCCACTCTCAAATCAAATATCATCAAATCATTTTTTGGCAAACTATTCCTCAAAGAAATCCATTATACCACATTCGTTCTGATTCTGTCCACGTTACGACATGTTCTTCTGTTTTGATATTTAATCGACCACACACACACACACACACACACACACACACACACACACACACACACACACACACACACACACACACACACACACACACACATTGAAAGAGAGATACACATAGTAAAGTTCAGAGATACTTGACATTATGTTTAACATGTCAGTCACCGTTCAGTCCCAGTATTCACACACACACGGTCTAGTGGGAGTGCTGTGGAATCTGTCCCATAATGCACCATGGGAAACACAGAACTGAGAACTCTCCATTCTGATACTGTAGAGAAACTCTGTGTGTGTTTATGTTCTGGAATGTTCATTGGCTATGGAGGTTTTCAGAGATTGAGACATAGAGAATAGGGCTCTGCTCCAAACTCCAGTGAGCTGCCTACTTAGACATCTTTTTAAAACACAGTAAGTGTGCTCCCAACACAAAGACTTTCCCAGAAGATCTGGGCAGCAACATAATATTTCCTTCTAAGCAGGACTGTACAGTGCGACAGTTTGTATTGTAATGAGTCCAGTAAAAAAGTTAATTGATCTCATAAAATAAATATTCCGAGTTCAAAAAGTTAAGCTCAATCGACAGCATTTGTGGCATAATGTTGATTACAAAAAGCATTTTGACTCATCCTTCATTTAAAAATAAAATTGTTTTACAATCTAATAACAATCAACTATGTTACCTAATATTTGTGTGTGCTATGCATTTTTATACATATACTGACATGCTAATGTGAGTCTTAACTACTATGTACTAACATGAAATACATGCAAGACTATGTATTTACCATGTAACTATATGTTGTTCTGCAAAATTCCCACATTTGCTACTACTGACAATCAGTCAGGCTTCAAAAGTGGACACTCTACCGAGACTGCCCTGCTGTCTGTCACTGAGTCGCTGAGACAGGTGAAAGCTGAATCCAGATCATCTGTCCTGATTCTGCCGGATCTTTCTGCAGCCTTCGACACAGTCAACCATCAGATCTTACTCTCCACCTTCTTTTCGATGGGCATCACAGGAACTGTGCTTGACTGGTTTAATTCCTATCTCTCAGGTAGGTCCTTCAAGGTAACCTGGAGAGGTGAGGTATCCAAGCCACATCAACTACTTACTGGGGTACCTCAGGGTTCAGTGCTTGGGCCACTTCTCTTCTCTATTTACACAACATCACTGGGACCCATCATTCAGGCACATGGTTTCTCTTACCACTGCTACACCGATGACACACAGCTCTACTTGTCTTTCCAGTTTGGCAGACATCTCGGCCTGGATGAAGGAACACCACCTGCAACTCAACCCAGCCAAGACCAAACTCCTTGTCTTTCCAGCCAACCCTGCTGTTGAACACAACATCACCGTGCAGCTGGGTGCAACTATAGTAACGCCTTCCAAATCGGTCAGAAATCTAGGGGTAACCATCGACAACAGACTAAATTTCACAGATCACATCTCAAAGACTGCAAGATCATGTAGATTTACACTCTACAATATCAGGAAGATAAGACCCTTCCTCTCTGAACATGCCACACAACTGCTTGTCCAGTCACTTGTCACAACTAGACTGGACTACTGTAACACTCTCATTGCAGGCCTCCCTGCATGTGCAATTAGACCCCTCCAAATGATCCAGAATGCAGCAGCACGTCTGGTCTTTAATGAACCAAAGAGAGCGCATGTTACACCACTCCTTGTCTCTCTCCACTGGCTGCCGGCTGATGCACGTATCAAGTTCAAGGCTCTGATGCTGGCATACAGAACAGTCACTGGGTCTGCTCCAGCATACCTAAAATCATTTCTGCAGAGCTACGTGCCCACCAGAAGCCTGCGGTCGGCTAAGGAACGGCGCCTTGTTGTACCAACACAAAGAGGCACCAAAATACTTTCACGGACTTTCGGTTTCACTTTACCACGTTGGTGGAACAACCTTCCCAACTCCATCCATGAAGCAGACTCACTTTCTGTCTTCAAAAAACATCTAAAAACACATCTTTTCTATGAGCATTTAACCATTCACTTTGAGGTACAGGTAGGTTTAGGAGTAAGGTTAGGGTTAGGATGAGGTTAGAGTTAGGTTTTGGAGTAAGGGATGGGTTAGGGGTAAAGTAAACAGTGTAACTACAAATGTAATTAAAGGAATAGTTCACCCAAAAATGAAAATTTGCTGATAATTTACTCACCCTCAGGCCGTCCAAGATGTATACGACCTTCATTCTTCATCAGAATAGGATTGAAGATTTTTAGGAAAGTATCCCAGGTTTTTAGCTTCATCCAATGCAAGTGAATGGACACCAATTTTTGATGGTTCAAAAAGCACACTTAGTCAGCATCAAAGTTATCCATACGACTCCCGCTGATCAAGTAATGTCTTCTGAAGTGACTGGGATACTTCCCTAAAAATCTTAAATCCTGTTCTGATGAAGAAAGTAGGTCGTATACATCTTGGATGGCCTGAGGGTGAGTAAATTATAAGCAAATTTTCATTTTTGGGTGAACTATTCCTTTAAATGCAAGTACTTTAAATGTAATTACAATGCAACAACATGTATGTACATAATAAGTACATTGTATCAAATGGTTAAGTACATAGTAGTTAAGGCCACCTAATAAAAAGTAGGTCTTTATTGAAGTCCATAGTTAGTCACAGATGCTGTCTTAGAAGGAAGCTGCCTACATAGATAGCAAAGCAGAATTTTGGAGTAGCGCTGCACCATTAATTCAAATTCTCTCTATATATAGAATAACAGCACCATTATTTGAATCTCTCTCTCTCGCTCTCTCTCTCTCTCTCTAATTTACAGTCTGTCTGCAGTTCCTGTTTTTGTACTCAATACTGTGTGTGTGTGTGTGTGTGTGTTTGCACAATATGAAAGGAAGGGAATTGGGAGTATTTTCGATGCAATTACAGAGATGGTTTCTTATATTAAACACACACACAACTATCAATCGGTCACATCCTAATAAATCCTGATCTCTGACCCTTGACATCTGAGTCTATGTCCCTTCCTCCCTTGCTCCACTTCCTGTGACAAAAATAATGATTTCCTGTTTGGCATTAGCTCATGCGGCATCCAGTCATATTGTAAACACATAGAGGACAAAAGCACTGCGTGTGAAATAAATAAATAAAACATTAAATCAAAAGTTCCAATTTATTTCAAAATAATATATTGTTAAATTTATGTTGATTTTGCATGTCTGAAAATCTTCCTATTATATATATATATATATATATATATATATATATATATATATATATATATATATATATATATATAAAACTCTTTGTTCATCACTGAGAAATAAATCCTGGCATTATTATTAAAATTGACATTTGGAAATACTCTCAGAGTATTATTTTAGCCTAATTTTAAGATTTATGCATTTCAATTTCATAACAAAATTCAATCAAAGCGAACTGTGTAATGTTTATCAAAACTGAATTAATGACACTTCAAATATTTAGTTTTTCTTTTATTAAAGATTTCTCAATTCAATTTTTGATGGATTTGTTCAATTTTATAAAATTGAAATGCATAAAATCTTAAAAACAGACTGAAATAATTGTTTTGATTGTACTTATTTTTACTATGTAAAGTAAATTAAAGGGGTAGTTCACCCAAAAATAAAATTCTCTCATTTACTCACCCTCATGCCATCCCAGATGTGTATGACTTTCTTTCTTCAGCAAAACACAAATGAAGATTTTTAGAAACATATTTCAGCTCTGTAGATCCATACAATGCAAGTGAATAGTGACCAGAACTCCGCAGGTCC
This sequence comes from Myxocyprinus asiaticus, assembly GCF_019703515.2. Lineage (NCBI taxonomy): Eukaryota > Metazoa > Chordata > Actinopteri > Cypriniformes > Catostomidae > Myxocyprinus > Myxocyprinus asiaticus. The sequence goes on from NC_059382.1 coordinate 2,932,956, forward strand.
AAAAATCACATAAAGGCAGCATAAAATTAATCCATATGACTCCAGTGGTTTAATCCATGTCTTCAGAAGCGAAGTGATAGGTGTGAGTGAGAAACAGCTCAAAATGTAAGTCCTTTTTCACTCTAAATCTCTACTTTCACTTTCACTTTCAGATGTAAAAGTGAAAGTGGAGATTTATAGTAAAAAAAACCCCACACTTTTCACCCACACCTATCACATCACTTCTGAAGACATGGATTAAACCACTGGAGTTTTTTGGATTACTTTTACGTTTCCTTTATGTGATTTTTGGAGCTACAAAGGTCTGATCACCATTCACTTGCATTGTATGGACCTACACAGCTGAGATATTCTTCTAAAAATCTTCATTTGTGTTCAGCAGAAGAAATAAAGTCATACACATCTGGGATGGCATGAGGGTGAGTAAATGATGAGAGAATTTTCATTCCTTTAACGCTAGTATTGTGGATATCATATCATTGCATTCATGGAATCATACAGAATAAACTGGAACCTCTGATTAGTGACCTATTTACTTGCTTATTTCATTTTCATTTTAGGGTACTTTGGCTTTCCATATCCATGGGGCTTAGATTAGTTTAGGCAAACCTGAAATTCCACGACACACATGCACAATAATAACTCAACCCGTACTGTATTACAACATCATACTTCTATGCATTGAAATGATGAAAAGTACATGCTTTTGAGCATGTAGTAAGGTATTGACACATACTGCAGTGTAAATTGATAATTGATACCACAGACCCATTTTGTTGGATACGGATTTTGTTTGCATCAATTATTATGCTAACTAATTTATTACCTTGAAAATTCATTATTTAGTTCACGGATGCTAAGATATATTCACTAGAATAAGGACAAAGCGATTTCTTGCAGTGCATCCAGGCATCTTTGACACACTATTTCCTATTGTTTTTGGGGTACAGTATTGCTTATCTTCCAAGTATGTGAATTGGGACGCAGTGATTATATCTCTCGTAAGTGATGACAATTCACCTTATTTACTCTGGTTCAGCCGAGAGCTGCTTAACAAAGAAAGAGAAATGAAATACTGCTCTAATCTTTTTAATCTACACCATCACTCATATAGACTCACACACACCCCTGTAAAGACCTGAATGAGTGGAACACACACACACACACACACACACACACACACACACTGAGAGGAGGATGTGGGGACAATGGTCTGGTCTCAGGGGCTTCTGAATTGTCTGAGTTTCATGTGGAAACTGACCCCTCTTTCCATTCCCACACCCCACCTGAGAGAGAAACCCGAGCTGTGTCTCTATTACATACACATTCATTGGTACTATTATTGACATTATTACTTTAAGTTTTCATCTTTTTTCCCCTCTAAAACTGTTATTTAATCAATGTTACTACGTTTCTCTAGTTAGTTGTGTTTGCTGAGGCAAACATCACTATTACAGTTTGCTCATACGAACCTGATCTCTTAAAAATTACATGACTGTGGTGACATTTTTGCTAAATATTACCTGTGTTGCTTATACGTATCGTAGCAGTTCCGAGGTGAAATATCCACCGTGTGGCGCTAAAAGCGAGTTAAATGTTCTCCTAAACAGGTGAGGTTTTTACTGACCTCCCAACCCTAAACCTTAAACCTAAGCCTAACTGATAGTGCCAGAAAAAGCAAATGTGAGATGAAAACCTAATCATTCTGTGGTGCTACTATGAGACTTTTGGCTCACGAGTCGACTCGCATGCTCTTCAGGACTCATATCCCGCTCCTTTACATCAAAAGTGCAATGCTTTATCAGTCGAGCTACCGCACAATTTGACCAGACTCAAAAAAGCTTGTAAATGTAGTTGGTTATGTAATGCAAATGTTACAATGAGTCATGCACTACAGTAAAAGTGTTTATATGTCATGAGATAGCATGTGTGAGGAACAGGGGGAAAAGTAAGTGTTTATGTACTGATAATCTGACGTTTTACTCGTGATTTGTGTGAAAGTGTATAAAAGTCGTTGTTGTAGCACCTCTAGTGTTCATTTCAACAAGAATCTGCCGTCATCTATGAAGTAATTCAAAAATACATTTAAAATGCATAAAAGTGGTGTAGCCGTCCAGAGACAGTGAAAGAAAAGTCTCATTAAATAGAGTAGTTTGGAATAATCTTTTATTATTATGACTTTAAAAAATAATCAGTACAACAATTGTGTTTTAAAATATGACTCTTATTTGAAAACCTTTTGTCCACCAAATCAAAGTCAGGCGGTGTAACCAACATTCAGTTAGCCATTTAATGTCATGTGGCACAAAACCATAAACAGAAGATTTAAATATATATTTAAATATATACATATATATGTATATTTTTCTTTTATTTTTATTTTTTTGAAAAGGCACACTTTTTTCAGGTCAAATGGGGTAACCCTCAGAAAACTCCTTGATATATGTGATGCAGAAGTTCACAATATTTGTCAAAAACATTTTTACCTTGAAATATTTTTTTAAAAACATTTTCCAAATGAATGATAAAAATGTGAACACTCACGTTTATTCAAGATGCATAAGTATTTTAATACCTTTTACTTAATGGTTACACCACTTGACATTTTAAAAGCTATACATTTTTGTGTTTTTTTATTTCAAAAAAATGTATGAAACCAACATGGACGCAAATATAACATTTCTATAAACTTGACACATTTTTGTTTAAAGAGCACCTATTATGATTTTTCAAATATTACCTTTCATGTAGTGTGTTATATAGCTGTTTGTGAATGTAAAAAAGTCTGCAAAGTGCACGACAAATGGAGTTATTGACTCCCAAAAGAAAGAACCGATTCTGAACACCTGAAACGAGTCGTTAGTAATTCCAGACTTACTTCCTGTACTAACCTACGTAATCTGGTAACAAAAACCCCGCCTCTGGTCTTCATTGGCTGCTCGCGAACAGCTTTGACCCGCCCTCAAACACTACACTAAGCGGTAGACCAATCACAACAGACTGGGACATCTGACCAATCAGAGCAGAGTATGCTCTCTGAAAGGAGGAGTTTAGAATGAATCCTTTAGAACGGATCATTGAACGAGTCATTTTTGACACTGGGGAAAAAAGGTAACGCTGCAATTTAAATTATGAGCAAATTAAAGTGTTTTATGACCTTGGATGCATGTAAATCTATTGTATGAGACCTTTAAAACAAAATTAGGCACGTTTAAAAACCATAATAGGTGCTCTTTAAATATTTCATATTTGTATTATCTCAGACTACCTTATTTGTCAAAGACCCTGATATATTTCTGTGAAATTCTTCTTAGCTTTAAGATCTTACACAGAGTGTATTCTCAACTTGTTAATTAACATAGTTTGTGCACTTTATTGTAGGTCACTAGGGTTAGAGAGTGTCTGCTGAGAACATAAATGTAATATAATAGGTGTATGTGTGTGAATAAAACCTCCATTTAGAGTTGATTGACCAGCCTGATCTCACATAAAATTCGGCAAGCGTGTGCCGATTTTTCTTTAGTCGAAATCGGTGTACGTTGACCGAATTTTGAAAACACTGCCTCCAGAGGCTAAAGCAGTAAGTGTTTCAGAGCATATAAACAAGTGTCCATTTATGTCCAGGGAAGCCAGTTGTTAAGAGAATTGTTTACAGCTGCACAGGATGTAAAACAATGAAGAGAAATGCTTATTTTATTTAATCTACCCCCCAAACCAAAACCCAAATCGAACCCTAACCATTAGTAGAGACAAAATGCAATGTTAGGGATAAAAATGCAACCTTCTTATCATGCTCGTGATTGTTTATACAAACCTGATTAGTTCCTTGTTTGAGTGGGAATTCAACTGTGGTCTCCCGTGCAACTGTTGCAATGGGCTACCAGTCGTGGCATGAGGGAAAGTAATTGCTCTTGAGCCATTCCAAATATGTCCGATGGGAGATAGTTAGTGAGTTGGCGCACCGTTGCCGATCCTAGGGTACTGGACCTTTTGGAAACAGCATGCCGACTTCCCGTGTGATCATGTTGGCTGCAGCGACAGGATAAACACAACACATCTGACCATTTAATCTAGAACAAATTGAGCCCAGATGTAGCGGTTGAGTGGTGTCTCACACACACACACACACACACACACACATGCTCAGATTCCCACTATCTCTCTGTAAGATTGGAACATTTTTGATGCCAGTGGCAAATAGACAGTCAACTTAATTCAGAGCAGAGAAATATCCTTAAATATCCTGCAGCAAGATTGCACCATTAGCCTCAGATGGCACATTTATGGCCCTTTTCCTCAAAGCGGCAAACTCTAATCTGATTGGCCGGCTTAGTCTGTGTGCACCGGTTTATATCAGTCTGCCGGGAAACAAAGTCGTGTTAACAAGTTCCCAGACTGCTGCAATGAGCACTCCCGAGGAAGAACTGTCATTGGATTTGACAAACGTTTGTGACATCATAGCATTGCAAAGAGATTCAGTGTTGGGTGTGTTGGGTGTAATCTGATTGCGAAGTACCTAATTACTGTAATGTGATTACTTTTTAAGTATAAAATGTGGTGCAATGCATTACATCAGATGAGTTACTGACTGAAATAGTGTTATATAAGTTGAATACATTTAAATAGACTTCCTTATATTACAACACAAGTATATTCATATTTAAAGTTACAGGATTCAAAGTTACTGCATAACAGAATGAATATTAATGCTGTTTCAGTGCAAACCTTTTCCAGTTGTCTTAACTTATCCATCTGTGATTACATGGAACACAGCAGCATGCGGCAGTAATTTGGTGTGTGTTTGTGTTTGTGTAGTTTGGTGGTCTAGATAAAGTCCAGGCTTTATTGTTGGTCATTTACTAGTCATGTGAGGCTTGACCGATTCTTATCAGTCAGGAAAATGCAAGTGACTAAGCGTGTTTGTGTGTGTATAAGAGTGTGTATGAGTGCACGAGTGTTAGTATCGGGTCTCTTACTGTCAGTGGGGTCAGTTTGAGGTCAGTATGTAGTTAATTAGACACAATGACTAATTAACTTGGTTAGGGATAAAAAAAAAAAAATACTAAATAAACAATGAAATGAGAACATAATTTTGGTGCCTTATTCATTCTCACATTTAATTGCATTTTGATTTATTGATTGCATTATTTAATTATTTCATGATATACCAAATTCATCTTGTTTGTTTTAAATCCCTCCATACAAAAGCGACAAAATTGACTTGATAAAATAATAAAATATATTATGAAATGTTGCAATCAATATATTAAAATGCAATTAAATGTGAGAATAAATAAGTTCTCATTTCATTAGTTTCATAGTTTGTAATGTTTGATTATAAGTTACTTTTATACAACTTTATACAAAATTTATATCAATAATTAATTAAAATATTATGTGTTGGAATGTTGCAAAAAATAAGGAAAAAATACAATGAAATGAGAATATAAATAAATGTTGTGCCTTATTCTCATTTTTCATTGCAGTTTTATTTATCAATAGCAACATTTAGTTTTTTTGTAAATACCTCCACACAAAATGTGCTTAATATATTGTGAAAAAATAAATATATTATGAAATATTGCAATTAATAACTAACAAATACATTTGATTATTCTTACATTTTATTGTACTTTATTTATTGATTGCAATATTTCATATTGGAACATCAAAATGTGGGAGGAAACAAAACTTTAAAGAATGAAGTGAAAGCAGACATTGCCTTCAAATATATTATAAATGCTTTATAATAATTGTGTGCATTGTAACCCTCTATACAGTCCATGCAGTCAGGCGTGAAATCAGTCAATAAAACACAGACTCCTACTGCACACGAGGAGCACAGGATATTCTGTCTGTCTAACTGTCTCTCTGTTTCACTCTATTGTCCATCTTCATGTTTTATTTTCCCAGAGTGCATTGCTGGAATGTGTGTGAGAGTGAACAGGAAATGAGGTCACAGCGACAGGAAGTCCTGTGGGGAAAGAGCTTCACTTCTTGTATCTGATTAAAAAAGAAAGAGATAAAGAATAAAATCATTCTCATATCAGGTAATTAGGTGAATTTACTTACCCTCATTTCGTTTCAAACTTGTATGACATTGTATCTTTCGATGTTTTACAAAATGTTCATGCTGCTCTTTTCCTTACAATCAAAGCATACTTGCTTGTTATGTTCCTGGATAAAGGCATCTGCTAAAAGACTAAATGTAAATGTACATGCACACAATGACCAGCGGCTGCCAGGCTTAGGAAAAAGGCAGAGTGGAAGTTTTTAGTGAATAACACCAATTTCAGCCTGTTCCTCACACAAAGCTATTGCATGACTTCATAGGACTTAGAATATAGTGTACAAATAACGGTACATTTGTATTGTTAATCCACATTTAAACGAGACATTAATTCTGATAAAAAATAAGTAACTAATAAGTAATTTGCAGAATATTAGCAAAAAACTAAATAGATATATTAATAAAGATATCATATGAATAAAGAACTAGGGTAAAATAAAGAATATATATATTTATTAATATTTTATTGTCTTTATTAATATATAAAGATCCTTTTCTGCCTAATTTACCCTATATTTTGTGTTATTACATAACAGTTTTATGTATATATAAGTAATGTCAGCGCTAAACACAGAAGAACACAAAGAAAAAAATTATTCTGAACTCTCCATTTATTATTAATATATATATATATATATATATATATATATATATATATATATTAGAGGATATTAGAGGAAAATAAAAAAATATCTGTATATTAATAAGGACATGAAAATATAAACAAAGAACAATAATACAAAAAAGAATACACACACACACACACACGCACACACACACACACACACACACACACACATACACACACACACACACACACATATATATATATATATATATACTGTATAGATAGAGAGAGAGAAACAAAGAATAATGTCAATGGAAATTATGAAAAACAAACATTTCGTCCAATGAACTCTATGTATGATAAACATACGAAATACACTCTTAAATAATATAGAATTGAATTGAGTAATCTTTCATTAAATAAAATGTAAAAACAAAATATTTTAAGTTTTATTCATTTAATTTTGTTAAACATTGCACAGTTCAATTGGATGATAATTCTTAAAAATAGGCTAAAATATTTTTGAGTGTATTATTTGGGGAATTACATACATTTGGATATCTATATATTAATAAAGACAATTAAATATGAATAAATAAAGACTATATACAGTATATATATATATATACTATTTCTTGTTTGCATTTATATAAGTATCAGTGGTAAATACGAAAAACAAATCAGATTTGTTTTTTCTAATATAAACCTTATTAGATTTATTTTAAAATGTTGGTGAGGGAACTCTCTCTTTCACTTGCCTTCAAAAATCATTAGAATTATTATTTTTGTAAACAGTTTAAGAAATTTTGCTCGTCGTGTTGCACCGAAAGTTACAAGAGACATTGAAAACTCAACACAGTATAGAGGGAGAAAAGGTACCGAATAATCTACTGCAGTAATACTCGCCTCTTTTCACACTGATAGACATCCTCTCTCTGTCTGTGAGAAGCACTCTGCAGGCAGAAATCTGAGCCGGCATAAAAGCTTGGGAAAAATCCCCATGGCTACTAAATGGGTGATTAACATGACTTGGATGCCTAGATCTGTGTGTGTGTGAGCGATGTGTCATTATGTGTGTGTGTGTGTGTGTGTCTCTCTGTGTAGTGTATGATGACAGTGTGTGTCAGTGGTGTATTATTGTGGCTCCAGGTAAGTGAGATCTCATCTGCCTGTGTTTTTTTTCACAGGCCAGATACATCTGAGACGGTCACTAGACATTTTTTACACTGATTGTAGGGGAAAATCAAAGTCTCATGACAGCTCGTAATAATTTGTACAAAGTGGCAAAATTGTAAGATATCATATGGCTTGGCTTGTACAAAAAGGTACTTTTACTCCCATAAAAAGCGAACCAACGTTTTCCCAAGTTCAGTGAGTTGTGTGTGTGCTCTAAAACACTTTCTTCAGATATTTGATTATGCATCGTGTCATACTTGGACAGACAGGTTAAGACTAGCTCGATTAGGCCAAAACCCGCCGTAGCTCGATTATAAATACATATGTAAACATACTGACTGTTCCTCTGCAAGTTACTTGCAATTTTATGTTTCAAACACAGAAGTCAATGGACAGCTTAGAATGTCTTTACTAATTTTTATTTGATGTACGCTTAGACTCAGCATGATCTCATGAAAATGATGTACTGGTGGCACATATGGAGTTAGGATGAAAATAAGGTGCATTTCGAACTGTTCTGAGACCAGTGCACACAGACAGCACACTGGATGTTAAGTCATTCACTTAATAGGGAGCAACGGAGGAGCTTTCATATGCAGCTATGTTCATTCACTCCTAAAATCCTTTTTTTTTTTTTTGCATGTTTATTAGGGGCTACTAGTTACAAATCAAAAAGGGAAATAGAAAATGCACACAGCAGTCACGCTCGGGTATCAGAAGCTTAATACCCTATCGAGTGCTAAATCAACAAAACCGACCTCCCTACCCTAAACTTTAAACCTAAACCTAACCGACAGTGTCAGAAAAAGCAAATGTGACATGCAAAATTCAATTGATGAAGAAACCACGTCAATTTGTGGTGCATCTAAGAGACTTTCAGCTCATACTCGCATGCTCTTCAATACTCGTATCCCGGTCCTTTACATCGCAAGTGCAACGCTCTATCAGTCGAGCTAGCGCGTAATTTTAGCACGCTTGAACAGGCTTGTAAATGTAGCTGGTTATGTTATGCAAACGTTAAAATGTATGGCCAAACTCAAAGTTTAAACACAAGAAGCCCATCAGAGGAGATCTAAAGACTGTGGTGATCACGCAAGTTGATGAAAGGGTGTAACTGTGTCATGAGCCACTGAAGAAACATACATTTCTATTGAGTTCATGAGTTCATGTCTACTCAGAGTTGATGGAGTTTGTGGGTCATAATGAAACTGTCTGTTGTTCAGAGAGATTTGGACACAAAAATGCTGATTGGTCAATCCCAGCAGAGTTGTCTGGATCACTCTGAATGTGTAATTTCTGAAACACACTGTGATTTCAGCACTAATGCAAGATGGATTTCACAACTCAATTTACTGTAGAGTCTGGAAAGAGAAATACCGTTAACAGACAAACTGTGTCCTCATTTGTTTCAGACGGATTTGTCTTAAAAGGATTGTTCACCCACCTGGTCTCTAGTCATGTTACATGTTATTTTTACATGTCTCGCTGCAGTTTCTTGGTGAAATGAACACTAGAGGTGCTACAACAACAATGACTTTTATGCACTTTCACACAATTCACGAGTAAAACTTCAGATTATCAGTTCATAAACACTTACTTTTCCCACTGTTCCTCACACAACGCTATCTTATGACATCTAAGTAGCACATGACAGATTTTAACGTTTGCATTACATAACCAACTACATTTACAAGCTTTTTCGAGTGTATTTAAATTAAGCGGGAGCTTGACTGATAGAGCGTTGCACTTGTGATGTAAAGGAGCGGAGTCCTGAAGAACACGCGAGACCACACTTGAGCCCAAAGTGTCATAGAAGCACCACATAATGACTTGGTTGTGATTTTCATTTCAAATTAGCTTTTTCTGACAGTACCAGTTAGGCTTAGGTTTAAGGTTTAGGGTAGGGAGGTCAGTTTTATTGATTTCAAACTGGATAGAGCACTAACTTTAGAAGCTTCATCTGTTTGGGAGAACATTTCACTCGCTTTTAGCGCCACACAGTGGACATTTCACCTCAGACCTTCCGTTTATATAAAAAAGATGCTATGAAAATGAATGGTGACTGAGGCTGTTAGTGCTTAACATTTAGGAACTAACATATTGATGCATGTTATCCATAATATTTTAATTATTATTTCCAGAGTTTTGATTGGTGTTCTGTTTATGCTGCAGTCTGTCTGTCAACCTGTCACTCTGGATTTAGTGTGGGGAAACTGTATTTGTGTGTTTGTGTCGTGACCTCTCTTTGTTTTCCCGTCATTCTTTCAGTGGGTAGCAAGAGGTCAGAGGTCAAAAGTCAATGTGTGTGTGTGGAGGGGCGCTACACACACACACACACACACACACACACACACAATAACAAAGGTGTGTGTGTGTGTGTGTTTTATAGCACTGAGCTATAGTGTCCCTACCATGGCATTTCCATAACAACATTTGTACATGTTCTGAAGAAAATATGTGTCGTTTGCCTTGGCAAAACTTGCTGCGAAAAGGCTTGAGTGTTGTGAATGGTTACCAGGGAATTGCAATGTGATTACTAAGGTGTTCTGAGTTACTATGTGGTTGCTATGGACTTGGGTTACTAGGGCGTTGTTAAATAATTGCTTGGTGGTTGCTTACTGGCCCTTGTTAAAATAGTCCATCCCAAATATTTATATTCTGTCGATACATATATGGCTCAGGTCCATCCTTCAATGTAAGTCTATGAGATGTTATTGTTCTGCCTGTTTTGTTGTGCAACAGTTGAAAATTGTTAGTTTGATCGCCTAGGAAAGTATTATCACACCTCTCCTTAACAAACTGCATGATTTGAGGTGTCATTTGTGTGTGTAGCACAAATAATCCCTTACTTAAAGGGATAGTTCACCCAAATTTGAAAATTCACTCATCATTTACTCACCCTCATGCCATCTCGGATGTGTATGACTTTCTTTCTTCTGCTGAACACAAATGAAGATTTTTAGAAGAATATATCCGCTCTGTAGGTTCATACAATGCAAGTGAATTGTGGCCAGAACTTTGAAGGCCCAAAAAGCACATAAAGGAAACATAAAAGTATCCATATGACTCCAGTGGTTAAATCCATGTCTTCAGAAGTGATATGATAGGTGTGGGTGATAAACAGATCAATATTTAAGTAATTGTTTTACTATAAATTCTCCTCCCTGCCCAGTAGGTGGTGATATGCACAAAGAATGCGAGTTGCCAAAAATAAAAGTAGAAGAATGTGAAAGTGAAAGTGGAGATTGTGTAAAGTGGAAATTGTATGTTTCAGCTGTTGATTCAAAAGAACCAACTAATGAGAGTCATTTGTTCAAGAATTGGGCTGCACTGATCATGCTGTATATACAAAAGAACAGACTCATAAGAGTCATTCGTTCGGGAATTGGACAAAATTTGTTGCAGTGTATGTCTAACACTGCTGATTCAAAAGAACTGGTTCATAAGAGTAATTCATTCGGGAATCAGGCTGCACTTGTCGCGCTTTTGTTTCTCGCTATAGATTCAAAAGAATCGACTCGTCCGAGTCATTCTTTCGGAATCAGGCTGCACTTGTCGTGCTTTTGTTTCTCACTATAGATTCAAAAGAATCGACTCGTATGAGTCATTCTTTTGGAATCAGGCTGCACTAGTCGCACTTTTGTTTCTCACTATAGATTCAAAAAAATCGACACATGAGTCATTCTTTCAGAATCAGGCTGCATTGGTCGCACTTTTGTTTCTTGCTATAGATTCAAAAGAATCGACTCGTACGAGTCATTCTTTCGGAATCAGGCTGCACTAGTTGCGCTTTTATTTCTCACTATAGATTCAAAAGAATCAACACATACGAGTCATTCTTTTGGAATCAGGCTGCACTAGTCGCGCTTTTGTTTCGCACTATAGATTCAAAAGGATCGACTCGTACGAGTCATTCTTTCGGAATCAGGCTGCACTTGTCGCGCTTTTGTTTCTCACTATAGATTCAAAAGAATCGACTCGTACGAGTCATTCTTTCGGAATCAGGCTGCATTGGTCGCACTTTTGTTTCTTGCTATAGATTCAAAAGAATCGACTCGTACGAGTCATTCTTTCGGAATCAGGCTGCACTAGTTGCGCTTTTATTTCTCACTATAGATTCAAAAGAATCAACACATACGAGTCATTCTTTTGGAATCAGGCTGCACTAGTCGCACTTTTGTTTCGCACTATAGATTCAAAAGGATCGACTCGTACGAGTCATTCTTTCGGAATCAGGCTGCACTTGTCGCGCTTTTGTTTCTCACTATAGATTCAAAAGAATCGACTCGTATGAGTCATTCTTTCGGAATCAGGCTGCATTGGTCGCACTTTTGTTTCTTGCTATAGATTCAAAAGAATCGACTCGTACGAGTCATTCTTTCGGAATCAGGCTGCACTAGTTGCGCTTTTATTTCTCACTATAGATTCAAAAGAATCAACACATACGAGTCATTCTTTTGGAATCAGGCTGCACTAGTCACGCTTTTGTTTCGCACTATAGATTCAAAAGGATCGACTCGTACGAGTCATTCTTTCGGAATCAGGCTGCACTTGTCGCGCTTTTGTTTCTCACTATAGATTCAAAAGAATCGACTCGTACGAGTCATTCTTTCGGAATCAGGCTGCACTAGTCGCGCTTTTGTTTCTCACTATAGATTCAAAAGAATCAACACATACGAGTCATTCTTTCGGAATCAGGCTGCACTGGTCGCGCTGTTTGTTTCTCGCTATAGATTCAAAAGAATCGACACATACGAGTCATTCTTTCGGAATCAGGCTGCACTAGTCGCGCTTTTGTTTCTCACTATAGATTCAAAAGAATCGACTTGTACGAGTCATTCTTTCAGAATCAGGCTGCACTGGTAGCGCCGTTTTTTTCTCAATATAGATTCAAAAGAATCGACTCATAAGAGTCATTCTTTCAGAATCAGGCTGCACTGGTAGCGCCGTTTTTTTCTCAATATAGATTCAAAAGAATCGACTCATAAGAGTCATTCTTTCGGAATCAGATTATATATATAGATTCAAAAGAACGGCTCATAAGAGTCATTTGTCCAGTAATCGGACTACACTGGTCATGCTGTAGATTCAATAGAACTGGCTCATTCTTCTGTTGAACACAAAGTCTGAGCAATAGTATCTGTGAACTGTGTGAGTACAGACGGAACAGGATTATGCACTAAAAGGTGAACTGTATTTAGCTCTAGTGTGCACGGGGCCATAGTCATGCTTACTTTTGCAAACACCACTAAAATATCCCAACAGCATACTGTTTACAGTACCACACAGTACAGTTTCTAAAAGTGTGTTTCGAGCTTCTGTGGAAGTTTCCAGCATTAGTTTAAAGTAAAGAAAAATTCTTAGGACTGGAGTGTGCTGGTTGCCATGGCAGCTAATCTCTGTCCATCACTGTGGAAACACACAATGGGAGAGAAGACAGCTGGAGCAGAGTGTGTGTTGTCGGGGGGAGCTTATTTGTAAAGAGTAATATCCAAGGGTCTCCTGGTGTCTGTTGGAAAAGAGTCGTGCGGAGCGCAGTCTGTGTAAACTAGCTGTAAACTAGCTGTAGGAGTGTGTGTGTGTGTGTGTGTGTGTGTCTCTAATCTTCTGAGCTAGCACCTCATCATTTAACATGATACTAACACACATCAAAGCACTGCTGCTGGGTGTGTGTGTGGGATTATGTAATGACATTTCCCTCTCTTTCTCTGCATTCTTTTTATTCATTCTGCTAAAGGGATAGTTCACCCTAAAATGAGAATTCTGCCATCATTTACTCATTCTCATGTTGTTCCAAACCTGTATGACTTTCTTTCTTCTGTGGAACACAAAAGTAGAAGTTTTGAAGAATGGTCACGCTGCTCTTTTCCCAAACAACAAAAGTGGATGGGGGCTTTTAAGGCCCCATTTGACTATAAAATTTCATTAAAAAAAATGTCAACACTCTCACTATTTTTTTTTTTTTTTTTTTTTTTGTCCACTAACAAGGTCCAACAGTGCATTTACATGCATCACAGGAGATTTATGTCATTTTTTCATGAAAATTCCCACCACAGCAGTGGTGTAGATTCCAAGGGGGATGGGGGGGAGGTAACCCACCTAATAATCAAAACAAGCAAGTACAACCCCCCCCAATATTTATACCATGATCAATGGAAACAAGTAAATGCTTAATGCTTGATTGGAAATGACGGCCATTCTTTGTTCTTTGTTTTGTCTCATATTTCATGCTCTTCACTGACACTTTTGTCCACGTGGTTAACAAGTACACTAACTTTTGATAAAACTAAACTGGGGCAAATAATTTCCCTCGTAAAAATGAATAGAAACCATTTTCACACAGTAAATATTGAAATTGTTTATTTTACTCTTTGTTTAGATGATCATAGTTTTAAACATGTAATAATTAGCATTTTTATAATGAATTTTCATAGTTTAAATTTTAAAGCTTGGCTGGGTTTGGAACGACATGAGGGAGAGTAAATGATGACATGATTTGTCTTTCAACAATTCCTTGGGCATATCTCCCAAAAAGCATGACCTGTACAGTCATACTTGATCTATTCGGTGATATTTTCTGTCTATGAAAGGAAGATAAAATGTAATGCATGCCTTCAGACTCACTATATATACACAAAATCTTCCATACATAGTTATATATCATATATCACATTATATAAACTATAGAAACTCTTAGCCACTAGCGTGACTTTTTTTCACAGTATGTGTGTGTGTGTGTGTGTGTGTGTGTGTGTGTTTTATGTGGTGTGTAGTATTGTATTGCATTAGTCAGTGGTAAATGTGATCGCTTGTTAAAAGCTGTTCCAGCTCTGTGAAATCATGAATGGACACACACACACACACACACACACACACACAGAGCCTGAGGTGTGTGTTTGCCCCCACAGTGATGTCATCGTCCATTGGTGTGTAGCTTAATGCCCATGAGGTGTTTTGGGCTAAAGCTCCGTCCCATGTGAGACTTAAAAACGGCATAATGAAAGCAGAGTTGAATGCTGGCAGGAGTCTGTATGAGGCAGAAGAGTAATGATAGGAAAATTGTAGTTTCGTAATTGGCTTTATGATATAATGTGAACCATCCGTTAGTACAGTCACCTCTGTGTGAAAGAGGACCAGTGGAAAGATTGTATTTTAATTATAAATTTGAGTGTAGGTTATGATCCTTTGTAGTTTGGATATTATTGTAGTTTAATAGTTAGTAATTATAGTAATTTGTATACTACAAAAAAAAAAATAAAAAAAATAAAATACAATAAAAATACAAATAACTTCGACTCATCCATCGTTTATTTAATCTTTTCAACTCTGATGCATTTTTTGGCCTCCGCATGCTTTTTTTTTTAACGCTCAAATTTAAAAGCTCATCTTACACACATACAGTGGACCTATTTTTTGTCTCATTTTACAGATAACCCCTTATATAATAATAATAAAAGATTCCAATAATTTATTAGAAATACTATATGTGTTTACAATCTTATAATGAACATAATTATAAAAAAAAAATACGATATATTTTTGTAGTTATTGTCCTAAATTTATAAGCATGTAATTCAGGTTCGGTTTGCTCTGTCTCCCTGTAAAATGTCCTATTTCATTCCACTAGATAGCAGCAAGTTCTAGGAAAAATAATTATTCATCTAGTACCTTCCATCACAATATACAAATCTAAAATGTAGGTGGCATTCCCAGTGGGTCAGAAGTTTACATGCACTTTGTTAGTATTTGGTAGCATTGCCTTTATATTGTTTAACTTGGGTCAAATGTTTTGGGTATCCTTCCACAAGCTTCTCACAATAAGTTGCTGGAATTTTGGCCCATTCCTCCAGACAGAACTGGTGTAACTGAGTCAGGTTTGTAGGCCTTCTGCTCGCACACGCTTTTTCAGTTCTGCCCACAAATCTTCTATCAGATTGAGGTCAGGGCTTTTTGATAGCCACTCCAATACTTTGACTTTGTTGTCCTTAAGCCATTTTGCCACAACTTTGGAGGTATGCTTGGGGTCATTGTCCATTTGGAAGACCCATTTGTGACCGAGCTTTAACTTCCTGTCTGATGTCTTGAGATGTTGCTTCAATATATCCACATCATTTTCCTTCCTCATGATGCCATCTATTTTGTGAAGTGCACCAGTCCCTCCTGCAGCAAAGCACCCCCACAACATGATGCTGCCACCCCCATGCTTCACGGTTGGGATGGTGTTCTTCGGCTTGCAAGCCTCACCCTTTTTCCTCCAAACATAACGATGGTCATTATGGCCAAACAGTTCAATGTTTGTTTCATCAGACCAGAGGACATTTCTCCATAAAGTAAGATCTTTGTCCCCATGTGCACTTGCAAACTATAGTCTGGCTTTTTTATGGCAGGTTTGGAGCAGTGGCTTCTTCCTTGCTGAGCAGCCTTTCAGGTTATGTCAATATAGGACTCGTTTTACTGTGGATATAGATACTTGTCTGCCTGTTTCCTCCAGCATCTTCACAAGGTCCTTTGCTGTTGTTCTGGGATTGATTTTCACTTTTCTCACCAAACTACGTTCATCTCTAGGAGACAGAATGTGTCTCCTTCCTGAGCGGTATGATGGCTTTGTGGTCCCATCGTGTTTATACCTGCGTACTATTTTTTGTACAGATGAACATGGTACTTTCAGGCGTTTGGAAATTGCTCCCATGGATGAACTAGGCTTGTGGAGGTCCACAATTTTTTCTTAGGTCTTGGCTGATACGTTTTGATTACCAAAAGGTGGCACTCATTTGCGACACGGAGGTTTTCAGGTCTTATTTTCTTATTTTAAGTAACATAAATGCAAAAGTTATGGTATTCTATGAAAAGTTCATATTCTAAGCTTTCAAATGGAACCACACACGATTGACTTGTGTATCCAGGGACTTTTATTTTGTAATCATAAAATTATTACAATCTCCCGGCCTCGTCCACCGTTGAAGAGGTTAAAAAAAGCAAAAATAATGGTTACATTATTAAAGTATTGACAGAATGACAATTAACACTCACCTAACGTCGGCTACACTCTGTTTATTAGATGAAAATATTAAACACTGATCTACAGGAACTGATTTATTCCCTTATAAATGCTTATAATGGTTGTAGTAACTATGGTATTTTGGAGAAAACTGTAGTTATGGTAACCATATTGTCACTGTGAAATTAATATGGGATCTCCTTGAAACAGTGTACAGCTGTATTGTAGTAACAATTACTGTTGTAATTAATTATACTTAGATTTTTTAATGGGATCTTATTGACATTATTTTTACTACAGTTGACTGAATTCAACATCCATCCACTAATCTTTCAGTCTGTCTCTCCCTCTCCCTCTCTGTCTGGTTTAAAGGGATAAAAGGAAGCAATCGATGTCTTACTCTATTTTTCTGCTTGGTTTCCACGGTAACCAGAAACTTTAAAAGCCTCTCTGGTTTCAGCTGTGAGACACACCTTTACAGCAGGTGAGAGTGTGGCTGCTCTATTCACCTGTCTGTCTGACACCATTGTTTCAAAGCAGATGACAGTGATGATATCACCAGTGTGGCATTACCCCTCGATTCTCCTTTCTCACAAACTCTCTCGCTCTCCTTCCCATGTCGAGTTTGATTTAAATGTTCTGTTAAGTACTCTAGAGTCAGATAGGATCTGGTGGTTTATAAGTGGTTCACTGTGTGGGTGTATGTGTGTGTGTGTGGATTAGTAACTGAAGTGTGTAATTCAGTTTTCTTGGCTCTGTTGGAAAGTCTCAGTATAACATAGAAGTGTCAGTGTACATTTGAACTGCAGTGACATTTTAAGTACCTTTTAAATCCACACTATAGTCACATTTTCATTAGTCATATTCTGACTGCTGTCACACTGCAAACACGGTCAGCCTTAAATTACAGTCAGTCTGTCTTAAATGAGTGCTATTCCAACTCCACTTGCTACATTGTAAAATGGGTAACCTGCATTTGTTACCTGAAGGACCTGTCTATATTCTCTGACCCTTAAAACGACTTTTATTACAGTAGATAATAAACTACAGTTTTAAAATACAGTCACATTTAAACTACAGTTTGTCCTAAAATTGCTGTTCAAAAAGAATGGTCCAGGTTCAATACAACTTAAGTTCAATCGAGAGCATTAGGGGTACAATGTTGATTAAATAATAAATTATTAAAATAAAAAAATAACTAAATGTATTAAAAATAAATTATATATATATATATATATATATATATATATATATATATATATATATAATTAGTTTGTCTTGATTACTATAATCACATTTTAACTTTTTAAAAATATAAAAAAATCTACTTTCTATCAATTATTATGATTTCTTGAAATTGTATATAATAATGATATGAGCTGTCAATGTTTGAAATAATGTGTACAATTTACAAGTAACAACATTGAGTTTATATTCACTTGTATAACTATAATGGTACTGTCACTTTAAGAGTTTAATGCGCATCTCACAGACTCGGACAGGTGTTACGGTTCATTTTTTAATGAGAGAGAAGTCTCGTTTTTTTGGCGCTTCCGTGCTATTTATGATTAAAATTAATATTTCCTTTTACTGGGGAGTGGGATCTCATCTTTGATGGACACACATTACATGGAAGAAATGGCCCATTTTAAGCTCAAGCACTTTTCAACAAAACATGGTGATTTTCCATGTATTCAAGTACAGTACTTACATTTCTAAAAGCTAAATTTAGGCACTTTAAGCACTCCAAGGACCTTGTGGGAACCCTGTAAACAGTGTAGAAAAAAAGCGCAGTAGGGGTAAAATCAAGAGATAAAGAGATTATGATGTTTGACGGGTCATTTCATTTATGATTACATGGACAGAAAACAATGTTTATAATTTAGAAATATCGAGTTTTGCCTTTGCTATATTGTTATTATATATATATATATATATATATATATATATATATTTACATTAATCATTTATTAAAAATAAATGATAAAAAATTACAGAAAATATATACATTTTTGTTTAATAAACATTGTGTAGCTGACACTTGTTAAGTATTTAGAAAAAAATCATTGTCAGTTCCTAATAATAATAAAAATGCTAAATAATTAATAAAAAAATTATTAATGTATTAAAAATAAATAATTAAAAATATAAATATAGTGTAGCCAACACACTTTAGGTGAATATTTAGAGGAATTGTCATTCAGTTAATTCCTAATAAAAAATAAATAAAAAAACCCAGTAAAGAATCAATACAAAAAAAATAAAATAAAATGTATTACAAATTTATATACAATAATAAATTATACAAATATATATATATATTCTTTGTTTAATAAACATGGCATGGCTGACACATGTTAGTTGAGTATTTACAATAATTATTTTATTTTTAATGTGAATTCAGAATTCACGTTTGTATAGACTGTCGGGGTGAACCAGAGCTGTCACTGCAGGATTGAATTTTACACGTGTGTGTGTGCGTGTGTGTGTGTGCACGTGTGTGTGCATTTGCAGCTGTTTAGTTTGGCTTCTCTACAAAGACATTTTTTTTAAGACAAATTTTGCATCTTTCTTCAACACACACAAACACACACACACACACACACACACACACACACACACACACACACACACACACACTCTCTCTCTCTCTCTCTCTCTCTCCCTCTCTCCCTCTCTCTCTCACACACACACACACACACACTCTCTCTCTTTCTCTCTCTCTCTCTCTCTCCCTCTCTCTCTCACACACACTCTCTCTCTCTCTCTCTCTCTCTCTCTCTCTCTCTCTCTCTCTCTCTCTCTCTCACACAAACACACAAACTCACACACACACACACACACACACTCTCTCTCTCTCTCTCTCTCTCTCTCTCTCTCTATCTCTCTCTCACACACACACACACACACACACACACACACACACACACACACACACTCTCTCTCTCTCTCTCTCTCTCTCTCTCTCTCTCTCTCTCTCACACACACACACACACACACACTCTCTCTCTCTCTCTCTGTCACACACACACACACACACACACACACACACACTCTCTCTCTCTCTCTGTCACACACACACACACACACTCTCTCTCTCTCTCTCTCTCTCTCTCTCTCTCTCTCTCTCACACACACACACACACACACACACACACACACACACCAAACATTTGACCGATAAAAACCCATTCCTAAATATACACAAATGTGACAAATGTGAAGAAATAGTCCTGCCTCTGCATCCTTCTTGGCTTCACCTATTGTTTATTCTAATTAGTCTTGTTTAAAATGTCCCTTTCACAGTCGCCAGCCGAGTTTATAACTAAAGCATTTCACTAATACCTGGGAAAATATGACAAACGGAATGCTGAATTACAACGAAAAGATTTGACTAAGATTGTTTAGACTCTTCTGTGTTTAAGCCACATGTATGATTATATGATTTACTGAATTCCAGGCATGTGTGTTGTCATGACCTCTTTAACCCCAAAATGCATGACAGACCCTCAAGATGCTTTATAAACACACACATACAGACTTACTGTTTTTAATGGTTTTAGAAAGTAGTTTAACATACTTTAGAAAGTATGTGATTTTATGAAGTATAGTAAATCTACGCTTATATGCATGCATTTACATTAAGCTTATAGAGATATATTGTGGTCTTTTGAAATGTTTTTAATGAAACAATGAAGTTTTAAGCCATATGAGAGAGAATATCTACTGAATTAGAGTCTGTTAACTTATATCTTTTCTCTGTCATTACTAATTTAAACAAACAATGTGTGTTATAAAGAAAGAGAGTATTGCTCTGTTCCAAAACCTAGTGAGCTGCCTACCTAGACAGTATTTTAAGGCATCATAGGCAGACTTCTGGTGACAAGTTTCCAAAAGGTAGACCTTCTAATATGTTTTGGCCAAAATACAAAGTGGTTCAAAAATTTTTTTTTACCCAATATTTGTGTGTGCAATGTGTTTTTATGCTTATTAGAGTATCATGTTGTTAGCTTAGAAACTTGCCAACATCAAACTTGAAATCAATCGTAAGAGCACTATTTGTGTGGTGCATGGGGTTGCTGCCTATGTAAAGCGTTTCTAATAAGTTACATGTCGGTTACTGTATGATGCTGCCTATGTAGACAGTAGACAGCAAGGCAGCTGACTTGGTTTTGGAACAGAGCTGATGTGAGATGTTCAGTTACACTAAAGAATGTATGTTTAAAGTAATTCCCTGGCATTCGGCCAATCAAAGCAACGCTTGACACGCATCGGGAAAGTAAAGTGAGACTGCGTCTGTGTGTTGATTGACAGGCTGCATGTAGAATGTTGATGCGAGATGAAGAAATGTAAACGCCAAGGAAATGTTCAAACATGTAGAAGAGAGTAGTAAAGAGAGAAGCATTGACAGAGGAAAGTATGGAAGTAATTTGGGATTGAATGGGATAAAAGCACTTTTTGAGGGAAAACATGCCATCCAGACAATGAAAGTGGATGGTGACTGAGGCTAACGGCATGTCTTACATTACCTTTCGTGTTCCACAGAAGAGAGTCATATGGGTTTGGAACAACAGGAAGGTGAGTAAATGATGGCATCATTTAAAAAAATAAATTGTGAACAAACCATTGAATAGATTCTCACGCAAAAAATATTTTAGCCTGTTTTTAAGAATTACGTATTTCATTTCATAACAAAATTCCATCAAATTGAATTTGTAATTTTTAAATTAATACAACTAAAAGGGCCCTATTTTAAGAGCGCTAGCATTAAGCACAGCACTATGCTTTAAGTCATATGCACAAAGTCAGTGGGCATGGCCATGAAGTTTTGGTATATTCGTGCAAGCATGCACTAAGTCTAGAAACAAGTGGGTTTGGCGAAATTGCATATGCAAAGCACTAATGGGCTGGGTCAAGAGCAATTTAATTAAGAGGTTCTTCTCCGGTTATTGCACTGTCTGCATCCTATATAGTCAATTGCCTGTCAAGTACCAGTGATATAAACAAAGACAGCACATTTATAAGAAGTTGGTAGTGTAAATGGGTTATATGTAATGAATTAGAAGAATAGAAATATGGACTTACGGTCTTTTGTGCATTAACTGCATCCTTGTTGAATGTCACGCATAATTCTCTCACAGGTTAGGCTGTGGAGTTTTGCATGCACTTCACATTTACCGGTCGATTTTGTTAGCGAAAGATTGAATTCATTTATTGAAACGTGAAAAATTAAACCAAAAATATTTCTAAATTCAAATTACACTTCAAACGAAATGAAAATATAATCAAAATAACAAAGTGGTCAACAAATCGTATATAACGACCTCCCCAAATTCAAATATTTTAACCTCTCCATCTTCTTCCACCGGTGCACTCTAAGACAACAGGTGGAAATGTACTAATACAAATTAGATCATAAATACAATTATAAATATGTACATAATAAAAATTATATTAATTGAAAATCAAACCATGACCTATGGAAAGTTTTACACAAATCTCATAAAATTTTGTTTCATAAAACGGCTACAACAGTGATTGTCAAGGACATAATTTGACGTTCCTCTATCTTTTCAGAGTTTGGACATTAACTTTATTGCCATCTGCTGGTGAAGTGTCCAAACTGCAAATGCAGGAACTGAATTTAGACTTTGCGCAGAAAACAGACCTGATGCTGAAACGTCTTAGCGCAATGACATATTTCTCGGGAAAATAGCAAATTGCGCTTTGCGCCACTTCATCAATATACAATACACGTACAGTTTGTGCACGTACACCCACAGACAGGGGCGGACTGGGACTAAAAAGTGGCCCTGGACTTTCTGGCCCAGAGCGGCCCACCAAACCCGGCCCGCAACACACCACACCATAACATGCCGCCTCATTGATTTCATTCTCCGGCTCAGTTTCAAATTTTGTGTTGAAAAAGACATGTCGATTGACAGCTAGTCATGACAATGGGCCCCACTGGTGCAAAAATGGTCATAACTTTAAAACATAAAGTAAACGTGATGAGTGGATTATTATTAGTGCTTTCTCTAAAAAACTAAGCACTTTATAGCTCAGATCATAAACGTGTCAGAGAACTTTTTTCAGCATTTCAAGTTTTTAAAGCTCTTAATCACCTTTCAACTTTTTTTCAGTAGTGCAAAAAAACTATTGTCTTATGAGGTTGTGGAAACAGCACGTATAATAATAATAATATACGATATATTTTTATATAGCTATACAAGATCAGAAAAAGTTTTTTTAAATAGTTAGATGAAGAAAGTGTCACACAGTAGGACACTGATGACAGAGCTTTTCATGTCAATTACCCATAACTATGTGTAAATGTTTATTAAAAAAAAAAAAAAAAAAAAAAAAAAAAACAATTAAAAAAAAATTAGTTGCCCAGAATATGTAGAAATATATATATAACAAACATAAATATATGTAAAATACAGATATACAGTTGAAGTCAGAAGTTTACATACACTTAGGTTGAAGTTATTAAAACTCATATTTTAACCACTCCACAGATTTCATATTAGCAAACTATAGTTTTGGTAAGTCGTTTAGGACATCTACTTTGTGCATGACACGAGATGTTTTCAACAATTGTTTACAGACAGATTATATCACAATTCCAGCGGGTCAGAAGTTTACATACACTAAGTTAACTGTGCTTTTAAGCAGCTTGGAAAATTACAGAAAATTATGTCAAGCCTTTAGACAATTAGCCAATTAGCTTCTGATAGGAGGTGTACTGAATTGGAGGTGTACCTGTGGATGTATTTTAAGGCCTACCTTCAAACTCAGTGCCTCTTTGCTTGACATCATGGGAAAATCAAAAGAAATCAGCCAAGACCTCAGAAATAATTTGTGGACCTCCACAAGTCTGGTTCATCCTTGGGAGTAATTTCCAAATGCCTGAAGGTACCACGTTCATCTGTACAAACGATAGTACGCAAGTATAAACATCATGGGACCACACAGCCATCATACCGCTCAGGAAGGAGACGTATTCTGTCTCCTAGAGATGAACGTAGTTTGGTGCGAAAAGTGCAAATCAATCCCAGAACAACAGCAAAGGACCTTGTGAAGATGCTGCAGGAAACAGGTAGACAAGTATCTATATCCACAGTAAAATGAGTAATGCTTTGCGGTATGAATAAATTACGCAAATGTCTATGTACTGCTCATAGCTTTCCTGTTTGCTGGTTTTATTTACGCTGCTGGTATTTTATTTGTTGTAACTTGCAGTTATTTGTCATTTTGCGATTATTCAGAGCTCATCTTATACTTAATGTGTGTTTTTGGTTGTCACCATTATTGTGACTTGTATGTCAAGTAATGAAGTCCACGTGAGTTACAGAGTAAATGCGCGTATACAGAAATGCGCTTGAACATGTAAGTGTTTTCAAAATAAAAGCCATTATAGTGTCTTAACCTTTCAAATATGTTGAAATTAACATTAACGACAATTAATGCTATAAAAGTGTTATTCATTGTTAGTTCATGTTATCTAATGTTGTTAACTTATGTTAACAAATGGAACCTTATTGTAACGTATTACCAACTTCTCTTATGAAACGTTCTGTTATAAACTATTGTAATTATATACTTGAGTTAACAAAACACACTCACAAACACGCACACACACACACTACACACTCAACATTGTGTCTGTGTTTTATTGCCAGAAAAATGACTCGGACCATCTCTCCGATGAGACACTCGGAATTGTCTTCTCTGCCAGATTCCATGCAGTACTGTAGCCTATCCACACACACAGACATGCAGAGAGTGAGAGAATTCCCATTCCGGCTCTGCACAGCATTCCAATTTCATACTTTATTCCAAGTGTGAAAAGCAAACAGTATCCAGGTGAATTTTTACAGAGACTCTGGGACGAATTCACAGAACAGTTTGTATTTCAATGTAAAAAACGGCGTCTTATTCATTAACAACCCGCAATGTGTGTTGTGTTCGTTTTCTGCTAACACATTTTGTGATCCCGGTCAAAAATGACCGGCCCACTAAAATTGTTTGTAAATCTCTCATATTGCAAATATTATCACAATATATTGCATTAGATCTTTTTTATCAACCTCTTTAGTTTTTATGACTCCTTTGTACTCCTTTTTTGAACATGTTTAAAAATATACATTTTTATTGATAGAAGGATTCATTGAACTGAGCTTATAACGGGTCAGTGAAGGGCACTCCCTGATGATAAATAAATACATAAATAAATATGTATATAAATATGTTTTTGTCACGTTTTTACTTATTACTTCCCAAAGCACACATATAACATAGAAAATGACATATCGTAACTTACAGCAGACTATCCCAATTCAAACGAGCCCAAACTCAACATAATATGATAAGTAGACCTTGAAATACATGGAAAGACGATGCACAAGAGGGCGCTCAAAACACACGTGTGTGTGTGTGTGTGTGTGTGTGTGTGTTTTGTGCAAACACACGTCCACATATGTGCTCATCTAAAGGATTGGGATGCTCCTGAACATTTAATGTTTCTGTATTTTGTAGTCTAATCCATTCATTTCCAATGGCCGGTCATTTTTGACCGGGAACACAACAAGTGAAACAAAGTGAAATAAAACAAACAAAATGTAAAGAAAATTTTCATTTTTTGTGTGTGTGTGTGTTTTCAGATACCATATGTGAACAAAGTCAAGGAATTTTATTCCAATTTGAAAGAAAAAAAATTTGTAAAAAAAAGAGAGAAAAAAAGTTGTCCGGGTCAAAATGACCGGAACATAACATAAGGGTTAAGTAGGCGCAATCAGTGCTTAAATAGCGCTCCATCTTCAGTATTTAAATTAAGTCACTGTCATTCCTTTCTGCACAAACACACCTCCTTTCTATGTAAATTAGGCTCATTATACTGTTGATTGCACTTCATTCACGAAACTCTGTGCTATTTGCCTAGCGCAATTAACATCACACCAGATGAAAGCAGGTGGTAAAATTAATTTTTATATAAGAGAGAAGTTTATGTGCATTTTCTGTCGATCATGGCGGCAGTAATTCATCAAATAATGATTAAATGATGGAAATGAGTGTTATAACCGTAGATATTTTTAGATGCACGGTGTAGACAAGCACACTTTCAGCATCCTCTGTTATATTGCTCTCTAAATCATTCAAACTCATTGCGTTGCAATCGATTACGAGAGACATAAGATGTCCGTGATGCATGTACATCATCAGTGTCAAAACTTACATGACGTGTCTTAAGACATAAGCATGAATGAGAGGGGAAGATTTTCAGTGAATAATGACTTAAATATCAGTCTGTTCCTCATACAAAGCTGTTGCATGGCTTCAGAAGACTTGAAATATAGCACACTGGTCATATCGACTACTTTTATGTTTTTTGCCATTTTTACAACCTAATCCCTGTGTCCATCCACTTTCATTGTACTGTATATAAAAAAAAGCATAAAAAAAAATTCTTAGCTGCTTTCACAGAATCACGTTACTTTAGCTACATTTTTGCAAAATTATTTTTAGTTGTCTCGTTGTGCGCATTGCGTCAGTTTCCTGTTGAAATGAACACTAGAGGCGCTACAACAACAACGACTTTTATTAACTTTCACACAAATCACAAGTAAAACAGCAGATTATGAGTACATAAACACTTACTTTTCACCCTCTCCCGTACGCAATGCTATCGTATGACATCAAAATTGTGTTTTTCATGTCGTATTTGCTTTTTCTGACACTATCGGTTAGGTTTAGCTTTAAGGTTTAGGGCAGGAAGGTCAGATTTGTTGATTTTAACCTCATCTGTTTGGGAGAAAATGTAACTCGCTTTTAGCGCCCCTCAGTGGACATTTTACCACGGAACTGCCACGATATGTCTACAGAGCCGCGTCATATCATTTTACTAAAATGTCGCCACAGTTACGAATTGTTCATGAAATCATCCTCCGTTTTTTTTCCTTTTGTGTTTCACAGAACAAAAAGTCACAACATGGAACGAAACGAGGGAGAGAAAGTACCACTGAAAAGAGCGCACACACAGTGAGGCCACAAAAGTAAACGTCATATGGCTGTACCGAAGGTATTCAAACAGCACAAACGTAGTCTGACAGCACAGGACATATTAACGCTCACAGACGGCCAACAGTTCTCCACCGGAGGGGAAGGCCGGCGTTCATTGGAGAGCTCTCAACAGCGCTCCATGGAGAATAATGGATTTCAAATGTGAAATACCTTGAGTGTGTGTTTGTGTGTGTACGTTTGTGTGTCCTGCGGGGAGAGACGTCAGCTTTAATGTCCTGAAACCAGGAACATTTATTTTCCCCAGGTGATACTAAACATTTGTCTCTGTTCTTCGGTTCCAAAATGACCTTGACAGCCCAACAGTTCTAGAAGAATTATGCATGTGTGTGTTGTGTGTAGTTGTGTTCATCTATGCCGCAGTGTGTCGTGAGAACTCAATCCTAACAAAAGTACAACAAACCATTAGGGGACACACACCCCATGTTCATATAATGCAGATTTTGGCACCATTGAAACTCTTTCCAGAATGTTTCTTTGTTTTATAGACTCTGTTCAGAATGGAATACTAGTTAACTGCATACTGCACAGTATATACTGCATATTGTTTTTTATAAATAATATGTGAAACAATATATAGTTTGTAACAATAAACATTTCAATTGTCACTTGACCTCAATAAGTTTCATGTACAGTATACACTCAATTTGTTTTAAAGATTTATGCATTTCAGTTTTATTACAAAAGTTGCATCAGAGTAATTTTTTTTGGTTTTGTTTCAAATTAAACTATTACATATTATTATGTATTGAAATGTGATTTGATGCAGTTTGATTGTGCAAAATCAGTTTGATCATATAATTGAAATTCTGTTATAAAATTAAAAAGCGTTAATCTTTATAATAGGCAAAAACTTTTTTTTTTTGTTATCTCAAAAATAAAAACAGTTATTGTTTTTGTGTAATTATTATAAATTTATTTTTTTACTTTTAGCAGTCTGATCAAATAATGACGAAGAAAATCATAAAAAATCGTGGCTGATATTATTTCCGTTTCACTGTAAACTTTATACTATTTATCAGCATGTAAAACACACTTTAGTTTTGACATCTAACATCGGCTTTTATATTCAGTGTTGTGTTGTTAATTCTAGGGCTGGGTTTCGACACGTATTTCCCGATTCGATACCGAATTGATTTGATTATGATTAATCTGGGTATACTTCAGTTATAAAGTCCATTTTGCTTACAAATGAAAGAAATTTGATGATTCTCAATATCAATTTCGATACCACAACAAAATACTAACTAATTTATGTAAATATTGTAAGTCATTTTTTTAAGACAACACTGAGAAATGATTTTGTGGTGAAATCAATATAGCAGAAAAGATTAAGTACTTTCTACATTGAATAAGTTAGTTTGAGTGTGAACTTGAAAATATTAAGTAAATTCTACATTTGTACTCAATTCAAACATGCTCTAGCTAATAAGTAAATGTTATTTATGATTGTTTGTTACCTTTGCAATGCGGCGTGATGCAGCAATCCAAAAGTAGAAAAACTTGTCATATTTATTTGCCGATTTAAGTAAATTTCACAGGTAAATAAAATAAGTACATTTTACTTTACTTTTCGAAGCTGGTGTTCCCAGCATGCACCGGGGCTTGAATATTCAATAATTAATGAACTTGCATGGTTTCACTGTTTTCAAGTTGAATTAAAGTTATTGTTGTTACGTTTGGTAACTTCTTGTTTTGTGAAATCTGACGTTCATTTTCTACTCAAAATTAGCCGTTGACTGTTATCGTCATCATGTTTTATGCACAAAGTGTTCAGGTCTGCGTGTGCAGCTCTGGATCTCGTTTACATCGCCAATAGACTACATAACATGTATTAAGCTTTTCTATGGAAGGCTGCCGTGTGTCATGTGGTACATGACTAAGTATGTTAAAAAAGCATTATAATGCTAGTGCTCTTAAAAGCATGGCTTAATTCAGTGCTGCATTGCTTAAGTAAAACGTATAAACAAAGAGTGAGTAAAATGTACTTAGAGTATTGCAAAGTAAACTTTACTTGAGAACTTCTAATAAAAGCCACCAAGCAGGGCCATAGCAAGGTATTCTGGGCCCCCTGACTGTATATTGGTCAGGGCTCCTTTCCTATTAAAAAGAAATACAGTTTAGAATTTGTTGTGGGGCCCCCCTGGATCTGTGGGCCCCTAGAATCATTACCACTGTTCACCCCACTAGCTACGGCCCTGCCACCAAAACTGTGTAAACTTTATTAGAAAATATGTTCTGATGAATTTACTTGCAATTTCAGAATGGACATTTTTTCCACGTTTTTTTTTTTTTTTTTTTTTTTACATAAATCCCACACCAAATTCAGTAATTGAATAAGATCAAAGAAATGAATTACAAGCAATAATAATAATAAAAAAATAAAAAAACAACAACAACAATAGAACAGAGATACATATTAAGAAAACAGTGATTGACGTTTTTAACAGCAGTATCACGCATTTAAGTAAACTTGCAGAAATTGAAAAAAGTAACAATATGTAACATAAAACTACATACATTTCTGGTCTTCACTGTATCATTATAATGCATTAATACTTTTTAAAGCTGCTAAAGTTCTCCAGTCCAGAGCAGTGAGTGTTTCTCTCATTTCCTTGTTATTGTTCATTGATTATTAACAGCAAATTCAGCGGCAGGTCTATTCGGCTGCAAGTCCACCGTTTACATTCACTTCAGACATTAATGACTGTGTTTACATTGATACCTCCACCAAGACAGGCATTTTCACATAATTTTGAAGAGTATTTTACCCTTTTAGGCCAAAGAACACTTTGTGCATTGATGATCTCTCTGTACACAGTATAGCTATGTTCACACCGCAGCTGAATGTGACCCAAATCTGATTTTCTGCTCAAATCTGATTTTTTTTTCAAGGTTGTTCACATGACATTTTTAGTGTAGCCCATATCAGATACTGATCTAAACAGCCGACTCTCCTTAACTGACCCACATGCAATACACACCCCCTGAGCGTGCAAACTCTGGCATGTTCAGTATTATAATTGGAATAATCTGTAAAATTGCATTTAAAAAGGTAATTAGCTGTCTTTTTTTTATTTATTTTGTTTATCGGATAGGACACTTTAAGGGATAGTTCACCCAAAAATGAAAATGACCTCGTTATTTACTCACCCTCATGATATCTCAGGTGTGTGTGACTTTCTTTCTTCACCAGAACACATTTGAAGAAAAACAGAGAAATATCTCAGCTCAAGTAGGTCCTTAAAATGCAAGTGGATGGTGATCCGACTTTTGAAGCTCCAAAAATCACAGAGAGTCAGCATAAACGTCATCCATACGACTCCAGCGGTTACACATCTTCTAAAGCAACATGATCGCTTCTGATGTGAAAAAGATCAATATTTAAGTACTTTTTAACTATAATCCAACGCTTCATATGAGGGTGGATTTCATGTGGTCTCTTGCGTGGCCAGGGGCGTGTTTATGATTTCTGAGGCCCCAAGCAACCGACCAGCCCGGGCCCCAATTTAGAAAATCTTTGCTTAAAAGAAATTACATAAAATTGATTTTAAATAATAATTTTAAATTCATCCTATCTGCCCTATTGTAGCCAAGTACATTCAAAGTGTTTAATGAAATAAACATCTAGTTAAAGATCATTAATACATTATATACACATATTGTTACAAAACATTTTTTAATTTTTTTAATGAACAGGGTGTGCAAAACCTACTACTTCACTCACTAACATTTTGGAATTCAGTTGTCATTTATTATTATAATCCAACAGTTATTTATTGTTGTCCAGTTAGTAACTATAATGTGATACAGTATTATACTTTGAGTATTTGAGGATTTGTTGTATACAATAGTAATAGATTTCTGTTATTTACTTTTTCACCTGGAGGCTGCAGAGTATTGTTCATCATGTTGCAAAAGGCTTTATGCAGGCATCGTAGGCAACATTCATAGCAGTATTGTAACAGTAAACATACAAGGTACGGAGGCCCCTCAGCACACTAGAGCAGAAGAAAAAAAAACACTGCCGTTTATCAAGCGCTGAAACTTTGCTTGGTGCAGAACAATCTGGAATAATGTTAAACATTGTAACAGTCCCCTCTTTGCAACCTGAACTTGTTCAGAATGTTAAATCTCTGTGACACCTGCGCTAAAAACAATCTAGACAACGAATGAAACAGAACGCAGGTGTCTCGACAGGCGTTTTTGAGACCTGACGTTCTTTTTAACTTGACACAGTGTCTAAAAATGTACCGGTCCTGCGTGAGACACTGAAGAAACAGCGAGACGTGGTGCAGCAGGTATGGAAAGGAAAACAACGGAAAAACAGAGCAGACGCATGCAAAAACACATCGGTGTGAACGGCCCCTAACTCATCCGTTTGCGCGTATCTGTGTGAGTGAGCGCGCGTGGACGAAACAAGTTCGGAAGGACTGTATATTTTGTCATAATTTAGAAACCCGAACACAAAGTCCTACTTTGTACCTGATGTGCAATTGCTTGGTTTGCGCCGTGGTTAAAACCGCTACTGCGTGTGGCGTATTCGCGTTGCCATGTTATGGACGTAATCTCAAATTCTCCTCTCGGTTGAGACATCCAGGATAAGCACACAAATGCACCATTGTGAGTAAAGAAACAGATAAATACAGATCTAAACCAAAACCAACAAAGCTTCTGTACAGCGTTCCTCCTACTTAGTTGTAAACAGCGCTGATCTTCCATGTGTGTCACACGTGCCAACACGCGCATACTGCTGCTGACCGGAAGCATGATCAAGACTAGAGTTAAAAAGTACTTAAATATTGATGTTTTTTTGCACCAAAATTGATTGTGTCACTTTAGAAGACATTGATTTAACCGCTGGAGTCGTATCGATGACTGACTTTTAAGCTGACTATCTGTGATTTTTGGAGCCATCCACTTGCATTTTAAGGACCTACTGAGCTGAGATATTTCTCTATTTTTCTTCAAATGTGTTCTGGTTAAGACAGAAAGTCATACACACCTGAGATATCATGAGAGTGAGTAAATAATGAGAGAATTTTCATTTTTGGCTGAGCTATCCCTTTAATGCCTATCTATTAATATGTCAGCAATTGATTGAGAAAAACCATCTTGATGGATAAAGTATGTTTAAATAAAGTAATTTGCTTTCATATGGTGCAATTTAATTATCAGAGTGTCATATTACTTAAGAGTCAAAACATACCATATAAGGACGAAGGACAGCAGGAAAAACAGCATAACATATATATAGTATTTAAGATAAGAAGTGTTGTTGTCTAGAATTATTTCAGATTTCCATTGACTTGCTTGCATTCACGTTTTGATGCAGGTTGAGAAATACAGAAACTGTGTTTTCTGTGTGAGTGACATGAGTAGAGCACTTACGTTAATCTACCTCTGCTTCTTTTCATGTGCATATTTCACTTTGTGTAGTCCAAATGAATAGCTGAACCGAACTGTTGAGCCTTTGATTTTATTTCCTTAAATAGAAATTAATGCATTCATTAGAAAAGATATGACTCCACAGCATGCCTATACAGTATATGCCGAAAATCAAATGCACAAATGACAATCACTCGTTGATCTCATTGAGATCAAGTGCACCCTGTTAGAGTAGCTAAAAGTTTGATCTTGTGATTTTAAGGATTGTTCAAATAAAGATTGCGATTAACGAGGGTTTTTTTTAAGCCGGCTCTAGTTTATAATCTCTTTTCTGTGATTCTGTGTGTGAGTTGTTAGTGTGAGTAATGTGTTAGTGTGTGTTAGTGGTTCAGTCCCCATCATTTCTCCCCTGATATAGTTACAAGGTCAGACATTCTCCTTTCCTCTCTCCCCCCATGGGGCTAAATACCCCCCTAATGCCCCTTGGAGGGGTAACTCAGCTGCTTGGTCTTGGAAAGATAAGTCGAGGGAGCTGTTAGTAAGTTGCCAGGGGTAATAAAGAACATAAACAGATACGGAAGGTTTAAGTTACTCTTGAGGGGCACAGCACAACCAAAAATAACAAAATCAAACATTAAACACAAACCCAGAAGAGTTAGCGGTCTGACAGGGATCCACAGCAGTCTACAAGCACTCTGTGGGGTGAATTAACTTCACACATCTGTGATTCCACAGCCACAAATGGTTTTGTGGTTAATAGTGACATAGATTTTTTTTTTCCCTCTCTCTTTTCTGTGTTTAACCCTTTAATGCATACCAAAAAAAGGCAAAATTGCAAACAATTATTTTGTTCAGTTATTAAAAGCGTATATGGTCATTAAAGACCCGAGACATGCAATAGTGTTGCTTTTTTGCGCTTCCATAAATCATATTATTTTTTAGGATTATTTCATATCTAAATAAGTTAACTATCACAGGAAGGCTATATATATATATATTTGTTTATTACAAGACAAATGAGTACTACATTCATACAAATGTTTACTACATCATGATTTTCTGTGTGACAATGGTGAATTAACATTATCTCATATACTTGTACAACACAGACATATAATACATGCTATTTCTTGCTCAAAGTGGCGCTGATGTTTCAATGATTGACTTGATTAACATTTGACATTACTATTTGATAAAGAACCAATGTGGAAGTAAACTATAGCAAGTTTAACACATGAACGGTATGTTATGACTGTTGTCATTTGGGTGTATTACTGAAATTATGTAAATTGTGCATCTATTTAGACTCAATAAGTGCCTGAGAAAATACATGTGTGTAGCTTATGTAGTTTGTGTAGCTCAATATGTGTTTGACGACCAGTTGTGTCTCATGAAATGTCAGTGTGATATTAATTAATCCGGTTCTAGATTTGTTGCATCATCTCCTTGATATACAAAAAATAAAACATAAAAATATATCAGAATATATTCTCTTATATTATATCCTAATTGTCTTGAAAAATTGTTAAAAATTTGACACTATCTGGGCGTTTTGTAGATTCATTTATGATAGATATAAGTGCTGGGTCGCTAAAAACCCGAGATCTGTAATAATGTTTGGCGAAACACCCATGCATTTAAGGCAAAATTTACCCTGTTTAGTTAATTAATAAATGCTTTTGGTCTTATTATGAATGATTTATCAGTGCATGTTAATTTAAGGAAAAGTTTATAATCGTTCATCAAAATGCAATAACTCGTGTAACCGGTCCTGCTCGACCCGCTCCGAGCGTCAGCCGGCATGGGAGGCAGGTGCGCTAATGAAGAGGCTAAAGGCTACAGCCTCTAGTGTCAGATGCTATTGCACCTCTTGAGGCCAGGGGAGTGAGGTTTACACACACTGTACAGCTATCATGCACCAGCTGGCTCCCGTTACACTCACCCCCATAAACCTCACTTCCATCCGTGTCACGACACCATTGTAACCGGTCCTGATTGACCCGCTCCGAGCGAGATTCGAACCGGCGTCAGCCAGCATGGGAGGCAGGCGTGCTAACAAGGAGGCTGGAGGCTACAGTCTCTATCGTCAGTCGCTAGTGCACCTCTTGAGGCCAGGGGAGTGAGGTTTACACACACTGTACAGCTATCACGCACCAGCTGGCTCCCATTACACTCACTCCACCTATGAAACTACTTTCCTTTGATGTTACTTAGGCAGCACAGGCTAATGAATAATGCTAACCAACAATAGCCAAATAACTAGTTAGGCATTCTTTTTCACTTTAAATTCTGACTCCATTATAGTATATAATGCAGCCCTTTAGTGGACCTGGGAAGCTCCTACATCCGACATGGGCATTCGTTATTACAACATTGCCACGCATTCAAGTTGGAAACAAAATACGGAAGAAGCTGAACTTAAAAAATGAACAACAAATGACGTTAAAAGCTCCTTTTTCTGGGGGCCTGGGTAGCTCAGCGAGTATTGACACTGACTACCACCCCTGGAGTCGCAAGTTCGAATCCAGGGCGTGCTGAGTGACTCCATCCAGGTCTCCTAAGCAACCAAATTGGCCCGGTTGCAAGGGAGGGTAGAGTCACATGGGGTAACCTCCTTGTGGTCGCTATAATGTGGTTCTCGCTCTCAGTGGGGCACGTGGTGAGTTGTGCGTGGACGCCTCGGAGAATAGCATGGGCCTCCACACATGCTACGTCTCCGCGGTAACGCACTCAACAAGCCACGTGATAAGATGCGCGGATTGACGGTCTCAGATGCGGAGGCAACTGGGATTCATCCTCCGCCACCCGGATTGAGGCGAGTCACTACGCCACCACGAGGACTTGGAGCGCATTGGGAATTGGGCATTCCAAACTGGGGAGAAAAGGGGAGAAAAGGTTGTACCAGTGGATAAGCATAAGTGAATACACCAGAATCATTTTTATACAACCTATATGCAAGGTATCTAACTAATTATTAATTAATTTTCTTAAAACAAACCACAAAAGGTGAGTCATTTGTTGACTGTCATATATATCAATTTAATTTGATTGAAGTAAAGCACTGAATTTGAAATAATTTTGCAAAATCATTGCTTTTCATCAACTTTGATGTCGACACGCCCTTTGCAATGCTACAACTGGGCAAGTCGGGTATCATCTAGAATTTCGAGTTTCCCACTGGTAAATCCAACCTCAACCTCCAAATTCATGTGCTCGAAACTTGCAATATTTATGATATTTCCGACTCTAATTGAATGCTGCATAAGACCCACTTTTAACCATCCAATCAATTCCCATTGGATAAACTCAAGTCTCGTCCTACATTTTTTTTCTCATTGAGTATGACTCGGAAATGCCTTTCATTCTGGAAGTGAAATAGGTTGCGAATGCTGTTTTATGTTGACTTGAATTAACTTGGTTCAGATCTTGGAGTTCAGTATGAAGACATTTGAGGTTACCAAATAGCAAAGAAAAATCACAAATGAGATCTTATTAATATCTCACTTTTTGCTCCTAGATAGCAGTGAGATTAAATGGAGAGCAAATAGAAACTTTTGCTCAAGTAATCTCACAAGCATCTTCTCTAGAGTTTCATAAGAGATGTCTCGAACTGTGCTCAGATTTGCCAAGACACCAAAGCCAGAGATCTCAATATGAACTCAACATCATATGAACATCAAATTCCTCATAGACCAAATGATCATAGCGGTCCTATCCACATTCATTTAAACTCTTATCAACAGTCTTATTCGTGACTATTTTCAGTTCTCTTTCAACATCTGAAACAATATTGAGACGTAAATCATAACTAAGAACTCTATTAAGTTTCTTGAGCTATGAAAAACCAACCTCAGAGGAATAAAATCTTAATGTAGGCCGTTCCAAAACAACTTTCATGACTGTCTCTATTTTCTCTCTCATTTATATATATGTGTGTGTTTCCCAGATACAGACTCATCCTTACATTCACTTTTCCTCTGGATTGTTTGGATCGTCCGTCATGCGTCCCTGGCAGAGTGTTCAAAGCTAACGCTAATGCTATTACTAGCTCAGTAATGTGTACGTCTTATGTTAAAGCACTGAAGTTATGATAGCGAGACCATGTAGAGCGAAACGTCTCAGTTATGCCAGACAGCGTCTCAAGTTAACCGGATGAGTTTAACGTTTCTTCTTAAGGAAAGGTCGCGTCTTAAGCACTTCTATTAATAAACACACACTCATTTAAAGAGAGACACAGATGCACAGTGATGAAACCCAGGGAAAGGACACAGCATGGTACCTCAGATAGTTTAGCTGTTAATCTAAGATCATTAACCCAGGGGGATGAGAATAAAAACACCAGTTTGACAATCGTATATAAACAATTTTACAAGTGTGTACACTGCACACTGAATGCATTTGCATTACTTCAACAACTGTAGACACAAATCTAGTCACATGTAATGTTATGCAAACATTTCCTCATCCAAAAAGCTTTGTGCTTGATTTTGTGTGATTATGTCTTTGATTTTTTGTGCATTTCATGCATGCGTGCATGTGATAGGTGAGTCCAGGCAGTGTCATTAGCTCAGGCTAATTAACAGATTATCGGATGTTTCTTCATTTGTCTAAGTATACTTGACTCAATGCATAAAGCGAATATTTGAAGGAAGGACGTCGGCTGAGGAAGTGTCGACTACATGTTGTGTGTCGCCTCTGTCTTTCCAAGCATGCATGCACACAACAACAAGGCCAATAGTGATTAATGTGTACATTTGCTGGATGAAGCCGAACTAATATTGCATTATCTAAGGGTTTTCAAACTGAAGTCCAGTGACCTCCAGGGGGCCACAAGAGGGTGCTAGGGGGTCCGCAAAAAAATGTATAGTATAAAAGTAAAAAAAAAAATAAAAAATCAACATTATTTGAAATAACTACAGATTAATTCCGAAACCATGTGATTAATCACAAATATTTTATTCTATTGACAGCCATATTTTTAAACCATAATAAATAAAACAAATCTGCATATAATTTCATACACTATATATAAAAACTTTTCTTATCTGTAAGTACTATACAAATAAATTTAAATTGAATTAAAAATGTTTCTTCTTGTTTTATAACGTCTTACATTACTATAATACAAAGAAGACACTCTGTCAAATTAATACAAAAAGTATATATTTTCCATATAAATTTTGAATAGTTAATTTTGCTTTAGTACAATGGCACTATAAAATACTGTAATTGATTTCGATTATTTTGTAGTATTTTAATTTTGCAAAAAGCATGTCTTTATAATATCAAGTTTACTATTTTTCTCACACAAGGGGTTCCCTCGCAAGGGGATCATCATAATCGGGGGTCTTTGGCATCAAAAACTTAGGTCAAAATCAGCATGGCGTTTTAAAAATATGAATTATTGTTTTAGTCCGACTGAAGTCGAACCTTTAAAGTGCATGTAAACATACTGATCTATTGCTGCCTTCAGAAGTAAGTTTCTACTTCCAAACTTGTAGGTAGGGTTGCCAACCTTTTGTCACAGGAATACGAGACACTTGAGCCTCCTTGAACGTTTTGCCGATTAAATATGGGACATTTTCCGATCCGGCTGGAATCCCGTCCGAGCATCTTGCTGCCAAAATACAGGACAGGCATCCCAGTTTATTTCAGCCAATATACGGAAACTCCCGGCTAATACGGGACAGTTGGCAACCCTACTTTTTAGTCAGAATCTAAACCAGCTCCTCACGGACATCTGTTTTCAATTACGAAAACTTTTTATGTAGTTTGACCCGATTTCAGAACTGACCCCATGTACTTTCCAAAGAAAAGAACATTTTTCGTAATCTTTCGTCATAGTGACATAACTTGCGCCGCCTTTGAAACGACTTTCCTTTTCTGCTGACATCACCAGGCCCTCTTACTTTTTGGCCCCTCCCCCATTCCTGTATGCAACGCACACTTTTAACAATACATTAAATCCAAATCAAGTCCCACCCTACAGTTTTTCTCTTGGAATATCCTGTTTCACTCTGAAATATTGTCCAATGAAAGAAGAAGAATTTAAACACTGTTTCATGTTGACTTTCCATTCGTCTCCCATTGGCCATAAACAGATACTCCCGACCCAAACTTACACAACAGCCAATGTTGCTGTGTCAGGGTGCTTGTGATGCTCAAACAAACAAAGTAATGTTTTGATAGTGTTACAGAGTCACAGTATTACACGTACACTCCGCGTATTAATCAGGAATAGTAAAAAAGTATTTTTAGTAACTGAAATGAAACAATTCTCCCTTATGACTGCAACATAGTCATGCACGCGCATACGTGAACACAGATGCTTCTAGCTATGCAAACTCAGTTTTATGCATGTATATATATACTGTTTATGTGTGTGTGTGTGTGTGTGTAGAAAGGGTTAAATTCCTCCAGTCTCTCCCGGATCTGGCGTGATTGTTCTGTTTAATGTAAACACAGCAAGAAGACACGAACGACAGCATGATTAATGAAGGGGGGAGAGGGAGTTGAAAAAATGTGATGTGTAACAGAAAGGGAGGAGAGGTTAGACATTACATGAAAAAAGACCATGACATCCCGTGAATTACAGTGTGAGTTTATTTAAACATTAAGGTCTATGAAACAAGCATAGCTCTGATCTCAGCCAGTGATCATAAACATAAACATCAGATCCTATATACTGAAATACACACCAACATCCATAACTCAGAGAGAGAGAGAGAGAGAGAGAGAGAGAGAGAGAGAGAGAGAGAGTATAAGGTTCTTGGCCTGGAATAGTTCTCTTGTTTAGCCTGGCTAAGAACTGGCCACATTTGTCTGGTTTGATAGATCCAAAGCTGTTTAAATGATGAGAAAATATTATAAAAATATGTCGGAAAAGGTAAAACGGCTCCATGTTCTGGGAAAAATAAGCGTTTAGTGGTAATTTATGAGGAGCTTGGTGGGTTTTGTGGGGGCATTAACGAGTCTGTTACAGAATTATGAAACAACCTGTAAACACTCATTATAGGCGAGACTACACAAACTAACAAAGAACGTACTGTTCTCTTCACTTCTTCTATTCTATGTTCATAACAACTGTTGTCAACTATTGATTATCATGGAAAATGATTTTGACTCGTGCCTCAGTTCATATAAACAAGCAAAAATCATGTTTACAGTAATGCACTTACAATGGAAGTCTGTGGGGCAAGTTTACAGGAGGGTTTAAAAGTGTGAAAAAGAAATGCGAAGCTTGTATTTTTGGTAAAGCACAAAAA
>NC_059382.1:2977500-3045000 GCF_019703515.2 Myxocyprinus asiaticus
CTCTCTCTCTCGGGGACAGAGTGGAGCTCTCTTTGCATGATTGTACAGGATTACAGTGTTCAGGGGTGTATCAGGAGTCGGTAGAGGTGGAACTGAGACCCTTACAACATTTTAAGAAACGTTACTTCTCTTGGTCTACTATTATAGACAGACAGTAAGTCACAGACATGATTTTAGTTCATATAAAACAATCCATACTAAAGCTTTGAGCTTTTGTTAAATGGTTAGGTAGATGGATGCATGGGTGAATGGATGGATAGATTAGTTTTACTTCAGTAACAAACTGCAGTACTGTAAAAATGTTTTGAATGCTTTCTGTGGTAACACATAAATTAAATGTTTTTGTTTTTATTATAACTGAATGAATGAATCAACCTGGCTACATTATATTAGTTACACCAACAAAAGTCATTTTTATGAGTCAGATCGGTTTCATTGTAGTAAAGTGCATCTATTAAGTTATCCAAAAATGCATTAAAACTGCTACTCACACAAAACAATTACTAGCATACACATCTACTAACATTTCTGAGTTCAAACTCATTTTTTGGGAGGGGGATTAAAGTAAAAAAAACGTCTTTAACCGTCTGCTGTGCATTAGTTGTTGGTATAATCTTTGAGAATTAATGATTTAAAAAAATCATTCAACACATAAAAATAAGGTGGTGTAACAAACATAGCTATTCTGTTGTTATGTGACAAACAAAAACAAATAAACAGGGAGAACCCCTGTGGATCTGGACCCCCAAATATTTTTACATATTTTATGAAAAGGCTCATTTTGTTCAGGTCAAATAGAACAACTCTAAGAAAACTTCTTGATATTCGTGATTCAAATATGCACGATATTTGTATTAAAAAAAAACAACAACTATTAAGTTGTGTTCACTTGAATGTATTCAACTTGCAATGAAAGCATTTTAATACCTTGATGGTTGCACCACTTTTTTAAAGCCATTAAATATGTTTGGTAGATAATGCTATACATGTTTTTCAAAAATATATGGAACCAACCTGGACACATATTGCTTCCCAATGATGCTACATTGTTTCATTTGCATACGTACGGATTCACATGGCTCGTTACGTCACGTCAGGCAAGTAGTTGCATTGGCAACCGCATCAGCTTGACCGCTAATGAACCACAGCATACCTGCCTCAGACAGACATAAGTGTGTATTACGTTGTTGCTGTGCGTGACAACAGTACATCGGATTAACTGAATTAAACTTACTCTTTAAATTATTTTGGGGTCTAGATGGATCATACGCAGCATTACCTGGCTGGATTCACACAGTTTTGACACCTAGAATTAATGTTTACTACTGTCATAATGTGTGATAAAATCATTCCTGTGCTTCAGAATCAGGTCTCTGAATCGAGATTACGTGTGGTGGTTAAACACTGTTTGAAAGTCATGTTTTATATCCTCTGTTGCATTTCTGTGTGATGTTTAAACAGTGAGAAGTTAAAAATGCCAGACGACCCTCGTATACTCTTTATACTGACCACAGCGGGAAACTACTTCAGTCTGGACACACCGGCATCTCTGTCCACCTGCCGTCCACTCGATAACTTCTTAGATGATGGCAATGAATTCCTGCTCGCCATCAATAAACAAGCTAATGAGCTGAACTTCTCAAACAAGGTGCTGCGAGTTACATACAGCTAGATCTGTATCCAAAACATAATACCAACCTTTTGAAGATATTAAGTATATCTCAATATTAATGTTTAACGAGGAGCCATCATTTCACACAAGGTCATCTGTAGTCATTAGGAATAACTCGGACGATAATACAAATTCTGTCATTATTTACTCACCCTAATGTTGTTCCAAACACATACTGTATGCTGTTATCTTGGTACTTTTTATGCAGCACTTTTCTGTACAATCGCAGTTTAAGAGACCACGTCTGTCAGTCTCCAAAAATGGACTAAAAGCACTGCATCATATGACTTGTGCGCTATATTCCAAGTCTTCTGAAGTCATATGATAGCTTTGTGAGACTCAAATTTAAGTCATTATTCAGTGGTGGTAAAAATCAACAGCATATGGTGTATGGCAAGCCTAATTCTTATTTTATTTTAATCATGTATAATATGTGAATTATAGATGTCTCTAATTACATTTTCAGATGTTAAAATGCAAATTCTGGGTATTAGCAATGGAATAGTGAGAATGCACATTTTTGATGTTTTCACTAGTAAAAATGAAAATTCTTGATATAAAAATGACATCATTACTTGCAGAAATAGTAAAAAGAATTATTACTAATATCTTTTAAAAAAAAAAACGAACTGGTAAAACTATTATTTTTACTAGAAAGAAGTACAGAGCTACTAATTAAACTAGTCAAAACTGAATTATTGATATCTATAATTCACATCACACAGAGTTATAAGTCAATTCGGCTTGCCATAAACGGTGTTAACGTGGAAGTCAATAATGTAATAAACAATAATCATTTTATTTATGTGATCTGGTATAACTATACATCATAATAAACAGCAATATTT
The DNA here is from genome assembly GCF_019703515.2 of Myxocyprinus asiaticus. Classification (NCBI taxonomy): domain Eukaryota; kingdom Metazoa; phylum Chordata; class Actinopteri; order Cypriniformes; family Catostomidae; genus Myxocyprinus; species Myxocyprinus asiaticus. Next base: position 2,980,021 of record NC_059382.1, read on the forward strand.
ACCTAATATATGTTTTAGTAAAACATTTAACGCTTGTAAAACACATTGTGGGGACTTCCGAGTGATGATACAAATTAATCATTCAGCTGATTAATTGAAATGGACTGCTGATTCGTAACATGTTTGCTCCAGAGGCATATATCAGGGACACTTTTAACATTTATTTTGTGTGTTTTCATACTCACGAGTGGGCCACAAAACTGGCCTAATGACACTGTTTTAAGGAAGCTTAATGGACCTAAACACAGCTTCCAAACTTTCTCAAAAAAGGAAAACAAAAACACTGAATTGTCTCTCTCTGTCTGTCTAGTTGGACAGTATGGACAGTGACGGCACGGTTCTGGTGTTTTTTAAGCCTCATCCATGTGTGGTATCAGAGGAGAACCTGCACAGATCAGTCCTGGTGTCATTCATGCTGGAGTCTCCCATCAGGATCAGAAACAGGTGTACAGGCCAGTTCTGCTACAGGTAAGACTTATTTTTCTATACCCCTACCCCTAAAACTCACACAAGCCTGTTAACATTATTCAATCATGCAAAACATGATTTGGCTGATTAATTATTTTTTGTTGTTTTTTTCAATGGAGGATGCCCTCACTAGTCGTTTTTACTCATGTTTCACTATATATTATTGATTAAAATCTCAAAAGTTAATTGTACTAGGGGCCTGGGTAGCTCAGTGGTAAAAGACGCTGGCTACCACCCCTGGAGTTCGCTAGTTTGCTAGTTCGAATCCCAGGGCATGCTGAGTGACTCCAGCCAGGTCTCTTAAGCAACCAAATTGGCCCGGTTGCTAGGGAGGGTAGAGTCACATGGGATAACCTCCTCGTGGTCTCTATAATGTGGTTCGTTCTCGGTGGGGCTCGTGGTGAGTTGGTCGTGTGAAGCCTTCACACACGCTATGTCTCCGTGGCAACGTGCTCAACAAGCCATGTGATAAGATGCGTGGATTGATGGTCTCAGACATGGAGGCAACTGGGATTCATCCTCCGCCACCCGGATTGAGGCGAATCACTATGTGACCAAGAGGACTTAAAAAAAATAAATAAAAAGCGCACTGGAAATTGGGCATTCCAAATTGGGTAAAAAAAAAAAAAAAAAAAGAGTTACTAAAAAACATTTAGTAAGTTTCAGAACTCAAAACTTCCTCCTCACTGCAAAAAGAGCATTTGTTGAAAGCTGCTAAAACGACTCGTTCTCTACTTCCTCCACATTGTGATGTCACACTGTGGTAGACATTTGCGTCTCACTGCCTCCACAACAACACATCAACGCCTACTTTACCTTATCACTTCCATAGCCCCGCTCAGTAGTGGTGAGCAGTGAAATGGCAGGTCAGTCAAGAGCAGAGAGCCAATCACAACAGTGGGCGTTTACTGTCAGGTCTTAACCTCCTGAGACCCCCGCGTGACTGCTGTGTGCATTTTCCATTTCCCTTTTTGAATTGTAACTAGTAGCACCTAATTAACAAGCAAAAAAAAAAAAACCCTAGAGCACATAGTTTTTCCTAAACATTGATGTCCATATATGTGGATAGCGGGACTAAGTTACAGCTGATTTTCTATAAAGCTGAATTAATAATTCTGATTCAAAGTAATGGCCAGCATCATCCAATCACTGCCAACCATGTTAAAATAAAATTTTGCATTATAAATTCTGAATCTATGTACTGATTATCATTGTCCCATGTCTGCCAAACATGTTGAGTGATCCAAACATCATCTGCAGCCTGAAACTGAACTTTTGATTGATTTTAGGAATTAATGCACTTGGCTGCATAGAGAGCTATAGGATGCTCCCTTGCTCCCTATTTAGTGACTGACTTCACCTCCAGTGTGCTGTCTGTCTGCACTGGTCTCAGAACAGTTTGAAATGCACCTTATTTTCATCATTACTCCATATAAAGCCTCTGAAAGCAACATTTTTCAGCTTTTGCATGAATACATTAATTCTCAATGTGAAAATACACAGTAAATATAGGAATGCATTTACTAATGTTAATGAATAGAACCGTATTGTACAGTGATAACAAAATAAAACAACAACAACATTTACATTAAAATGAAGCAAAATGACCCATAGATGTGTTAATGTTGAATATTATTCAAAATAATTAAGACTTTTTCCACATATGTGGACTTCATGTTTATCAGCGCACTGACGCGTGATAAATGAATGGATTTATTTTAAAGCAGCATATCAAACCAAACTAGAGACGCTACTCTTTACAACCAAACAGGTTTCAGTCATAACATAGAGGTTTCTTATCAGAGGCACTTTTGTTGGCGCTGCTCCCGTAGAAGTGCTTCCTGGAAATAAACATCATGCTGTTTTGTCACGTGACACGGTGCACCAGAAGTCTAGTGTAGAGTCTTGTGAACAGTATTCAGTTGTTTAAATTCATTTAAATTATGCGTTGCAAATAGCAAAGCCACAATACAACATCCACACATGTGGACGCAGGGTCGCACGAGGTTAAAAATGCAGTACCAAAACAGAGCTTTCTGACAGAAGGTCAGAATGAGCATGAAAAATTATGTTTTTTACAAATATATACATATTTGTTCAAAAAAACGTTACTAATATTATAAGTGAGCCTCAAGGAACATATTAATGCTGCCTTCATGTGCTATCGGAATTATCATACTTCCCACTTCTGAAGTGGTAATTACGAGTACGTCACATTCAAGTGCTTTGTTGTCGGAAAAAAAAAACGTTCATTCGTATATATTTCATAAGGAACTTTTATTTTGACACCATTAAACATATTACTCAGCTTGCTGATGATAATGGAATTTTTGTCAAATACAGCTACTTTTACAGTGTAAAAATGTACAACATGCATCAAATAGTTTCTGATATACATAAATGAGTATGACTAAAACGCCAAGTGCTAACAATTAGCTGTATTTAGAAAAATGTATAAAACCTGTCATTCACTACAGAAACTGTACTCTCCTCAGCCATGTTGAAATTGTAGGACTCCACCCATCTCGGAAACTCAGACATCAAAATTATCTCGCAAAAAGTAGTCCGTTAATTTACCTGATGAACTTTCACCTTTTGCTGACCCTTTATGCTTGGCAGAGCTAATGTGTGCTTCTAAATCACTTGCCCCTTTATTAACAACTGACACATAAGTGCCAGCTTTGTCATACATTCTGCTTCCCACGGATCTTGACCTGGACGAAAGCATGGGAATTTTTTGTGCAAATCTTCTGTAAATTTGGGCATTGGGCATTTGGGCACTCTGCTGTCATTTGCTGCTACTGTCAGGCAACTGTTTGATGCCGAACACAACAGCGCTTCACGTGTTCGCGGAGAGATCGACAGGCAGGTATTTGGACAATAGTTGCTGCAAGCTTCTTATAATCGACCAATTGGTGTGCGAGAAGGTGGGACTTACAAAGCAATGCAAATATGCGCACACACACAATGAAGTATTAGACCAGATGCACTTCATAATGCAACTAAAGCTGAATCCCGGACATTTTTGCACATTTAGAAATCCCGGCCGGACGCTTTTTTAAGGTCCGAACAAGAGGACATGTCTGGGAAAAAGAGGACGTATGGTCACCCTACATAAAATTATTTAAAAAAGCATGTTATGACCTCTTTAAAGGAATATTCCGAGGGGGGCCTGGGTATCTCAGCGAGTATTGACGCTGACTGTCACCGCTGGAGTCGCGAGTTCGAATCCAGGGTGTGCTGAGTGACTCCAGCCAGGTCTCCTAAGCAACCAAATTGGCCCGGTTGCTAGGGAGGGTAGAGTCACATGGAGTAACCTCCTCGTGGTGGCGATTAGGGGTTCTCACTCTCAATGGGGCGTGTGGTAAGTTGTGTGTGGATCGCAGAGTGTAGCATGAGCCTCCACATGCTGCGAGTCTCCGTGGTGTCATGCACAATGAGTCACGTGATAAGATGCACGGATTGATGGTCTCAGAAGTGGAGACAACTGAGACTTGTCCTCCACCACCCGGATTGAGGTGAGTAACCGCACCATCACAAGGACCTACTAAGTAGTGGGAATTGGGCATTCCAAATTGGGAGAAAAGGAATTAAAAAAAAAAAAAGGAATATTCCGGGTTCAATAGAAGTTAAGCTCAATCTTCAGCATTAGTAGCATAACATTGATTACCACAAAAATGTATTTTGACTTGCCCCTCATTTTCTTTAAAAAAAAAAAAAAAGCAAAAATTGAGGTTTTAGTGAGGTACTTACAATGGAAGTGAATGGAGCCAAGTTTTGAACGTTAAAATAACATGATGATGTAATGTCAACAAACCCTAAAATCCTAAAATGACTGTAAAAATGACAATTTTAAAAACTTTACAGCTCAAATAATACACAAGTTTTAACAGAAGAATTCACGTAAGTGCTTTTATAAAATTATAAGCTTCACATTTCTGCCTTTAAATCCTCCAAAAAGTGGCCCCATTGACTTCCATTGTAAGTGCCTCACTGTTACATCGGTTTTTGCTTCTTTTATTTTATTATTTATTTATTTTTAAAGGAGGGACGAGTCAAAATACATTTTTATGGTAATTAACATTATGCCACAAATGCTGTCGATTGAGCTGAACTTGTATTGAACCCAGAATATTCCTTTAAGTTGTGTTTTGGGTGATCCAAATACAAGTGGACAGGCAAGATACATCACCGTTTACACCTGGTTGTAATATGCATCTCTTTTGAACACTTGTGTTTGGATTTCAAGTGGAAGGTCTCTGATTTCATATAATCAATCATTACGACAGTGTTACTGCATCATGAAAAGTTGAAAACAATAACAAAATAAAAAGTAAGCGCTAAAAAAATAAATCAATTATGCTTGCATTTAATCTAAGTGCAATCTAGTGCAGAATTCTCAGTTATTTTTGTGGAGTACCTGTATTAACTGAGCTTCAGATGTGTGTGCTTCTCATCTGTATCGCTGCATGTTAATATTAGGCACACTGAAGAAGTGCCATCAAGTTCTTGTTCTTGTATATATGTCCAATGTTTAAAAATTTAAACTGAACGTTTATTTCCTTTCCAAACCGCATGTGTGCGGCAAAGTTCAAACTCATGTTTTAGCGCATCGGTTTATTAAGAGGTGAGTAGGCGGCGCTTCGACCACCTCCAAATGTCAAAATCTCAAAACATTTCGGCCCCGTTTACATCTGTCCTTAGCGTCATCCCATTTTGAACAGATCTCCCCAAATGCATTTTAATATTGTGAATTGTGAATTTTTTTGTTTAATGATTGCAGTAATCTGGACCGTTTCAGTCTGGTGGCGGTACTGGACCTGACTGAGAACACACGAGAGGTAGTAGACGAGGCGTGGAGACAGAATGACCAGAGACACGCATGTTCAGACTCATGGATGGGCTCATTAAGGATCTGCCACTGTGTTGTCGGGAGAGAGAGAAAAAAGCGTAAGAGGTGTGCGGAGGTGTTGGAGTTGTATGGTGTGTTTTGAGATAAGGACGAGTCAACAATGGCGTTCGAGGACTTGTAATCTTCATGTGGAGTGGCATTGTTGTGATAATCACAGTTGAATGCTTAGTTGCTGCACGGAGGGGAAATTGAACTGCCTTGTGTTGATTACAGACTGAGTTTTTTTTTTTTTCAACTCCACTTTCATTTGTGTGTTTGAGCATGGACTATTTTTATGCTCATTAAACGGTTATTTTGGTTTGCAAATGTTTTTTTTTTTCTTCTGTTTATGTTGGGGAACTGCCTCGTGTGGGTGTATAATTTCAATAAATTTACAGTTAATGATCAACGCAGATTGGTGTGTTCTCTTTTCCCGAAAAGACTGCTTGTGGGGAAATAACAAGAAACTGCATGGTGTAACCGGTAGTTCCCTGAGCTATCCGTGGTTCTATTTAATGCATGATGTAAGGGATTATCTTGTCTGGGGGCCCCCACCGTTACAACATTATACAGACCCATTAGTAACTATGCACCCTTACCCATCAACAAATTGACATATATCTGTATTATGTGCACTTCTTTTTTCTCTGTGCCATTGTGCAAAATAATCTTATGTGCAATGTGTAAATTCATGTTTATTCATACAATTTGTACACACCTTTACCTCTTCTGCACATTCAGTTCCCCCTTGCATCTGTCTTTTGTCCTACTGTGTACTGCCATTAACATTTTATTTTATTTTACTTCATTTATTTTTCTATGTCTCGCTGTCATATTTTTTGTTCCCTGGAAGCTTCTGTAAACAAAGGTAAAATTCTTTGCGTGTGTGACAAGAACGTAGCCAGGAAATTACTTTTGGGTGGGCCTCAATAAAAATGGATGGTATTTGGTTTTCACCCAAATTTTTATTTGACCAAGTTTTCCTTAACAGAGAAGCACATTCAAGCAGTTCTTTCACACTTTCAAAAATCAGAATTAATGTATTTTTTAAACTATTTTATAAATAGTATATTTGAAGTCAAAGAATAATCTCTAATATTCTGGGTGACCCCGGCCCACCCTTGGCTACACCACTGGTGTGTGAACATGCTTGTCAATGAAACTCTTCCAGATTCTGATTTCTGATTGCCAGACTTTTTTGAACATCAGCAAACAGTCTTGTCCACATTGCAGCTTATTCTGACCAACAACTGCCCACTTAAACAGGAAGAGGCCATCTGAACGATTAAATACACTTAATTTTGTTTTTTACGGTTGTGCAGACAACACTGTCAAAATGAAATACACTAAACCCCTGCAACATTCAGATTAGACCTTGTCATTTGAGGAAGACCTAATAAAAGTTTCACAGGCTTATTCTTTTATGTTTATTTCAGCTGCTGCAGGTTTTTTAGAAACACAGAGATCTCATCAGATGAGCCACAATCAGCCATGTGCTCCAGCCTGAGAGAGAAACACTGCTCACACGACTGCTGGACTACAACAAAGGTAAAAAAAAAAAAAAAACACACACACACACAACACACACTCTCTCTCTCTCTCTCTCTCTCTGAGCAATACAACACAGGTCCACATAGTCACTGTGGCCATGTAGAACTCTCTTCACATTGTGTCCCATTGTGTCTGTGTAGTTGTGCAGGACTGCAAGCAGATTTTGAGAGCCGTTGTCATAGTGCTCCAGGATAGAAAATGGGTCCTATAGCAGGCAGAAACCTTCCTGAGGTCGTTAACAATATTGTGTGGGTCAAACAGCTGCTGCTGAAGGTGTGTCCCACATACCATGGACTATTGTTTGTAAATAAAGCAAATCATAATGACTCCAGACTATTCCACCCCTTAACCCCTTAAAGACTTAAGTTGGGGAACTACCTCATGTGGGTGTATATTTGCAATTAATGATCAACTGTATTCAGCGGTTCAGTCAGCATTGTGTAAGCAAGCGGCGCCCTCTAATGGTCTGAATGGCGTTATCCATTATCTATTATACCACAATAAAACTTCAAAGGGTGTTTTTTTTCCTTTGGTAACTTTTTATTTTTCCATGATGTGGTTGACATTTCAGTGGAATTGCCCAACATATGCATAATATGAATTTGTGTTGTTCTGCTATATACAGCAAATACATGTAAAATGCAAGTTCTGTTGTTTTGAACTGCAAAAACAAAAGTGCAAAATTGTCTTAGAAGTACAAAATAACCTTTTTTCATGTCAATTATCATGCTATCAGATTTAGTTTAATATCTTTTTTTGTATCTGTCTTTAAAATGTTGGCCTGTCATGTGTTCAACAGATCCAATCAATGTTCAGTTGAAATTATTTGTTGTTAGAACAGTAAAAAAGCTTTAGAACCGCCAAGTAATTTTTTAAAGCACAATTCCTGAGTAAAACAGTGATTTGATGACAAAATAAGGTAAGTGGCAAAATATCGGTATCGGCCAAAAATATTAATATCTGTGCATCCCTAGACAACTTTAAAACTGTAAAACTAGCCCTCTCAGAAACCTGTTGATATTGCTAGATTTGAAGCAAAACATGATTTGACTGATTTAGGAGCATTTCAAATAGCGAGGACCACTTCGAATGTCCACACTAGTTGGTTTTCAACGTTTCTTTATAATTGTGAGGACATTTTTACACGTATAGCGAAAACTGTACACTTTTAAAAGGATGTCAGTGTACTTATGTTGTGTGTAGATCATCTGCACGTGTTCTCTGTTGGGTGTGTGCGCAGGTGGAGGACTCGCTGAAGATGGCAGCTGTGTTGCTGTCAGATCTGTCTGGCTTTCGTTCGCTGGTTTGTTTTTCTGATGAGCTTCAGGAGCAGTTGAGATCCTACAAGCAGGAGCAGTTTGAAGACTGGACCAGAGATCTGCTCTCAGGACTCTCAGATCCCAAATCTGGAATCAGGCGAACAACACACCTGTCGCTGGTTAAACATCTACTATACAATGAAATACTTGCAATTTAGATGTTGCTTTTGACACCATATGGTGTAATTCCGGCACCAGCAGGGACCAAAATTAAGCTAATTTTGATTACTTCAACTTACCTCTTACAACATTTCTAAATAGGGGTGGATAAAAATATAGATTTTCCGATTAATCACGGTCTCCATTTGAACAATCTCCATATCGATTCTTAAATCCCAAGATCGATCTTTCACTCAATGCGCAACCCTCCACTACAACGAGAGGAAATCACTCACATTTGCAACCAAATTTCGCGCTATGCGACTAAAGTGAATATATTTGGCAACTGGCTGGTAAATGTTTACATTTCACCCATGAGTGATTGTGTAGTTTCGTCGTGAAGTGTTCAGCAGCGAGAATCTTTCACAGCGTGTTGAGAGTAAAAGTTGTTCCGTGTAATGTGTGTCCAAAGACGAGATCCATGTGACCATTTTCATTGAATAATGTCTCTTTAATACCCTTTCTGTTCTTTACAGTCAGTTGTTGATCAAAAACAACTACAAAAAAATATTTAATTCTAATCATGCATAGCAGAGATGAGATAAAGCCATTTGAGTCTCTCTTGTTAACATACGCTCATTCACAGATGCTCTTTACAGAAATGACGTTTTTTGTTAAAGAGACAGTACTGGTTTTAGTACATGTTCAGCAAATCAATGTAAATGCTTGTAAATAGTACAAATTATGCAATTAAACAATAAATATGTCACTAAAAATAATTGTCGCTATATAAATACAAATATTATTATTATTATTAATCTACTATAAACCTCGTCACCACGATGAGCAGGGAGGGGGCCAGAGCATATTACAGTGTCTGACATCGTTTTTGCAAGTTCACACACCTCTTCAACATTATCTTTTGTGATCTCCGACTGGCGAAGCCGGACATCATTAGTGCCGACATGAATAACAATCTTAGAAAATCTACTTTTAGAATTAGCCAGCACTTGTATATTTGATCTGATGTCAGATCCTCTGGCACCCAAAATGCATTTAACTATGGTGGCTGGAATCTCTATTGCCACGTTCCTTACAACAGAGTCACCAATAACAAGGGCGCTTTCAACATGATTCTCAGTGGGTGCATCACTGAGTGGGGAGAATCGATTGGAAATCCACACAGGAATGGGAGAGTTGTGTGTCTTTGCCCTACGAGTATGCTGCCGAGACGTCACCCAAACGCCCTGAGGTGGGGTAACCAAAGTGTGTGTGTTGCTCGCTGTACTACCCGCATCTGTAACAGTATCTACCGGCTTCTCTTTCTCACTGACCTCCACTAGTGTTCAGATGTGTGTCTCTAACTCATTAAATTTCTCAATCAGCCTGACTAATTCCTTACATTTATCACATGTAAATCCCTCACTGCTGATGGAAGAAGCTATAGTAAACATGTGGTATGCAATGCACAAAGTGATAATATGAGCAGATGCCATGACTTACCGCAATTGTTTGTTGTTGTTGTTGTTTTGGTGGTGGTTTTTGATCAGCAGGGGTTTGAGATTGATGTGAATCCCTCACGTAATTGTTGTTGTTGTGGTGGCTCCTGATCACTAGCGGTTTGAGATCGATGCAATGATCCGTATAAAAAATGCATGCGGTAAAGCACGCAGTTTAATCGCGTCAAAGTGGAAAAAACTATGTGTACAAAAAAATTTAAAATAACAAATAAAAATGGGAGAGATTAATGATTAAATGCTGAAAATTGAAAGATAAGCAATGCTAAGCAGGCTAGAAGGCAACAAACACAAGCGCTAGCAGCAACAGGAACAGGAAACAGCGTCACCACAGACGCTACATTTTGTTTCATAAAATGGCTACAACTCTGATTGTCAGGGACATAATTTGATGTTCCTTTATATTTTCAGAGTTTGGACATGAACTTTATTACCACCTGCTGGTGGAATCACCAAACTGCAAATGCAGGAACTGAGTTTAGACTTCGCGCTGAAAACAGACCTGATTCTGAAACGTCTTAGCGCAATGACCTGTTTCTCAGGAAAATAGCAAATTGCGCTCTGCGCCACTTCATTAACATACAATACACCCACAGTTTAAGTGCATTCACCCACAGCCACTTAGAATTAGCGCTCTTGCAAAAATTTTATAAGACATAGTGTACGGTCGTTGTGTGCAGTGCTGCACTTTGCGCACTCGTGAAAATAGAGCCCTCAGAATAATATTAGAAAACAGATTGTTCCAACTTAAAAATTCTGATTGGATGAGTCACTTTTAAAGCCACCTTAAAAGATACTCGCCCATGCCTGAATATCAATCAGTTATAATTTGAATTCTGTATTAATGTGCCAAGTTACAATGTTGCTCAGGAACCGTAAACCACTAGTCTACTTTCTTTGTCACAACAAACTGTCGGGAGTTCTCCTACTGAATGATTCCTCAAAAGGCTGACAGCTAGGCTGCTCACTAGGGTTTAGTGAGCCACTGTTTCTCTCAGCATCCTTTCGTGTGTGTGTTTGTTCAGGGTATCCCTGCAGGAGACATGAGGGCGTGGCGGCAATACTGGAACCATCAACGGTATAATGCTTTAGAGCTTCAGTATCACTGGGATTAGAATCCCTCAACAAGAACCTGCCTGAGATTAACATCGGTCTCATCTTCAAGTAAGAACTGCTCTCTTCCTGTTCGACTGATTTTCTGCAGTGGAACACAAAAGGAGATGTTTAGCTGAATGTTCAGAGTGCTGCAAGTGACCAAGGTCTGTCAAGCTTCAAAAAGAACAAAATATAAAGCACTATAAAAGTATTTAATATGACTTGTGCACTATATTCCAAGTCTTCTGAAGTCATACGATAGCTTTGTGTGAAGAAAAGACCGAAATTTAAGTCGCTATTCACAAAAAATCTTCCCCTTCGCCATAGCTCTCAGATCTTGTTCAGATTCAAATTTGACCCGACAGCAAATAGACTATTTCTATGGTGCTTTTTGCAGCCTGAGAACCTCTGGTCACCATCCACTTTTGTTGTATGGAAAAGATCATTGCTTAATATGCAGAGACAACTAAGTGAGCCATTTAGAGGTTCATTTTTTTGAAAACTGTAAACAATGTGTCTCTTTGGCGCTATGAAAGTTCCTCAGTTTTGAGTGACCTGTTTAGACCCTGCCCACCAACATTACTCAACCAATGGCGTGATATTGGGGTGGGACTATCTTTTTGTTTGACTAATGGGAGACAAGGGGTGTATTCAGAAAGCTGTTTTGAAAACTGTTTTTTTTTTTTTTTTTTTTTTTTGCAATTCCATTCGGTGGTGCTAGTGTCACAGAAATTGCATACTTCAGTTTTAATTCATATCTTGCATGTTTTTCCAGGCAGGGGCGGCTGCAGTTCCGTCCAGCGTTCGAGGAGGTCAGGGCAAAGTACTACTATGAAATGAAAAGGTTCATCTGCATCCAAAATAAGTTTAAGGGCATGAGCGAGACGGGTGAGGAGCCCATCTTCACCTGCATGATCGAATGCAACAACAGAGGCTTCCTGACCATCTTCAGCAAAGCTGAACATCTCTTCAGTCGACTCACACATGTGCTGGACAAGTTCAGAGTACAGCAGACCATAACATTTTTAGCAGTAGGCAGCAAAATTATCCTGCCTTATAAGATGCCTTGTTTTGGCCTAAATATATGTCAATATCAAATGTATGCTTCAAGGATAAAGCAGAGGCAGAATGCATCATGAATCTGAGTTTGCAAATGGAGCATATGTATTTAGAATCTAGATGCATTCTAGTAATCTTTTTTATTTGTATCCCCTTTTTTCTCCCAATTTTGGAATGCCCAATTCCCACTACTTAGTAGGTCCTCGTGGTGCCACGGTTACTCGCCTCAATCCGGGTGGCGGAGGACAAGTCTCAGTTGCCTCCGCTTCTGAGACCGTCAATCCGCGCATCTTATCACGTGGCTCGCTGTGCATGACACCGCGGAGACTCACAGCATGTGGAGGCTCATGCTACTCTCCACGATCCACACACAACTTACCACACGCCCCATTGAGAGCGAGAACCAATAATCACGACCACGAGGAGGTTACCCCATGTGACTCTACCCTCCCTAGCAACAAGGCCAATTTGGTTACTTAGGAGACCTGGCTGAAGTTGCATTCTATTAATCATAAAACATCTAGAAAAACATGTATTGCTTGTTGTTAGTCAAGTCTTTCGCATGCGCTACGTTAGGAGCACTATTTATGTGGCATGCTTTAGTGAACGTCCATAGAGTTACTGCCCAAAAAGAGCATTCAAAATCAGTCACTTATGAGGTCCCATTTGTGTTTGGATGGTGCCTTAGAAGATAGTTGCCTATGTAGATAGTAGACAGCAAGGCAGCTCACTAGGGTTTATAACAGACATTACTTTGATTCTGGACAGTCCATGATCTGGACGAGTAATTCACACAGGGTGGATTCCAAAACTGAGAATGTACTTAAAACAAGAACCAAAGGGATTTTCTGCACATAAAAGTCTCGACCTATTACATTTCGTCTGAGGTCAGTCTACTGTGGTGTTAGAGAAAACACCTGAAACACACACCCACACACACACACATCTGTTCAGCTTCCCAGAGCTCAGTGTTTAGTAGACATTGGCTGTGACTTGAAACCTAGTGAGCTACCTAACTTTTTCACAAGTGGTCTCAGACTTTTGGACCCTATGCTCCGTTTAATGTGCCTACGATGCCCGAAAATGCCATCTAGGCTGTCAGCTCACTAGGTTTTAAGACACAGCCAACATCAACCTCTCTTTGCTGTTCTGTTTAAGCTCTTTTAAACTTCCATTCTTAAAATGCAGTCTGCTTTCACATGTGGTTTAGAATACACCTTGAAAGTTATTCTCCAATGTTATGTGATTAAAATACGATCACGGGGAATCCCAGCCCACTCGCACATAAAATGACTTCTGATTTCTGTCGCCCACACGGAGAGGAAACAGGGCGAACACTTCCTCTTAACTGGCAAGGCTGGGAAACCTCGTTCATGTCGCTCTGTCTGAGATCTGTGCATCTGCTCTGAGCAGATGTCTTATATTAAACGGATTTGGCAGCTGCATCTTTAATTAGCAGTACAAAAAATACTCTATTCACTGACTCATCATATTTTATTTTAAACTCCTTACACATTCTGAAAATAAAATGCATTTGCTGATTACATGCAAAACACACCACAGGCCTCTTTTTAATAAATATGTTCTTTCCAAACCTGTAATGACAGGTCAGCGTTTTGCTCATATCATTATTTCCAACAATATATATATATATATATATATATATATATATATATATATATATATATATATATATATATATATATAATTTTCTCCCCCCATATCTATTATGTTATTTAAAAATCACTCAAATTTCCCAAAAACCATTCCTTGAATAGACCTCTGCTATGATGAATAATGAATAATATTTCTGTCATTTTGACTTTTTTTCTTTTCTTTTTTTCTTTTTCTGGGGATTAAAGTAAAAAATGTGGTGTCAAAAAAATCCAGAGACAGTAAAAAAAAATAAATAAAAAAAAATAAAACATTTAAAAATATGAAGTTAAATAATTAATCAAAAGTCTCATTAAAAGCTGAGTTTCTTGAACAAAGAAATGTTGACATGCAGTAAGTACTTTAGAATAATCTTTTATAATAATAACAATAATAAAATATAATAAAAAGATCGGAGACAATTTTGTTTTAAAATATTATTAATATCCTTGTGTTAGACCCTCATGACTGTGTGACATTTTTCAAAAAATATCAGATATTTGGACATTTTCATGAAAATACACATTTTCTTTCAGGCCAAATGGAATAACCCTTAGAAAACAAATTGAAATTCATATTGTTTTTCGACGACCCACATGTGTATGTAGGATTGGGTGGTACTGGGACAGGTGGATGTGGAGGCTCTGGTGGAGAAACACCTTCACAGCGTTCAGGACAGGGAGAGAAACTTCAAAGCTCTCAAAGGCAAAGGAAAAGAGGCCGAATGGTTGCCAAGGTAACACGCACACACACACACACACACACACACACACACACACACACACACACACACCTCACCTGTAACTGAAGAGTGTGTATTTTGTATGGTAGCATTTGTGATATTCATGTCAGTAAATTGTGTGTTCAAGAGTTTGTGCTGTATTTATTAATGTGTATGTGTCTGTCCAGCACAGAGAAGGTGGACTGTATCACAGTAAACTATGAGCCGGTCAGAGTGACAGGAGATGACCTCATACAGAAGTTGTTTGATGCTCTGCTGACGTCCCTCAGGAGATCAGTTCAGGGTGAGATGTCATACTAAACACACTTTGCTGCACACACATTGTGTTCGCAAATCAACCGTAAAGGTGAAGGGTGTGTTTTCTAGTGGCACCAAATGAAAACTGCACAAATAATTTCCAAACACTCCTACTGCCCCATTTGCCACACCCCCGTCTTCCATTGCTCATCCAATCAGATTTCAGAGCCAGAACTATACTTTTTACAATAAAGCACTGATCACAAAGTAATTGCGTTTCTGCAACACAAGAGGTATGCTGACCTACAAAACCAAAACGCCATTACTACGACAACACTGAAACTAAGAAGAACGGCTTGAACGTTTTATTGGATTTTCCAGCCAAATGTGGATGATCAAATATTCATACTCAGTTTACTCTGTATCTGTGCAGATGAGCAAACCCCACCTGCCACAGGACAGATCACAGTCGAAAGAGACACAAATTCAGTTTGTACTCAATTTTGACAAAATGTGTAGTTACTGCGTTTTACCTTTGCAGGCAGTACAGTCAGTAGACTTTTCAAAGACACAACATTCCCTACTGCACACACCAAAAAATAAATAAATAAATAAAAAAATAAAAAATTCTTATAAATTCAGGTTGACGGCTCACAAGGGCCTGAGAAACAGCCTTACCTTGAGGTTTAAAATACATGGTGGAGTCTTTAATGCCTCACATGACTGTGTGTTCAGGATATCAGATGGTGCAACACTGACACCTGCTGGTCATAATCTGCACTGCGTGTTCTCACCCACTTAGAAATTCAATCTACCTCTCTCTCTTTCTCTGTGTAACTACACAGGTCACATTCAGGTGATCGACTCATTTGTGTGTGGTGCGATGGAGACACTGTCCATGCACCCTGAAAGCACTGGTGAGACTGGAGAGGCCAGTGCCAAACACAGCCAATTACACACCCAGAAACCAGAGTTACATCACCAGCAAACATGCATACTTGTTCAGATGGATAAACCTGTCTTGTGTGGCCAGACATAAACAGAATATATTCACTGTATATATCTGAGTTTATTTCTAAGGTAATTGCAGTACCACGGCCTGTAAAGACTGTATATTATATAAAATGTATAATATAATATGTTTAGCAGGAATTGTAGAATGTTTTTTTTTTTTTTTATTTGTTTTATTATAAAGATAAATAATAATTATAATAATGTGTGTGTGTGGGTGTGGGTGTGGTGTAGTTTAGTGTGTGGTGTGTGTGTGTGTGTGTGTGTGGTGTGGTGTGGTGTGGTTTGGTGTGTGGGGTGCATGTATGTGTGTGTGTGTGTGTGTGGTGTGTGTGTGTGGGTGTGTGGTGTGGTTTGGTGTGTGGGGTGTATGTGTGTGTGTGTGTGTGTGTGTGTGTGTGTGTGTGTGTGTGTGTGTGTGTGTGTGTGTGTGTGTGTGGTGTGTGAGTGTGTGTGGTGTGGTTTGGTGTGTGGGGTGTGTGTGTGTGTGTGTGTGTGTGGTGTGTGTGTGTGTGTGTGTGTGGTATGGTGTGGTTTGGTGTGTGGGGTGTATGTGTGTGTGTGTGGTGTGGTTTGGTGTGTGGGGTGTGTGTGTGTGGTGTGGTTTGGTGTGTGGGTTGTGTGTGTGTGTGTGTGTGTGTGTGTGTGTGTGTGTGGTGTGGTGTGGTGTGGTGTGGTGTGGTTTGGTGTGTGGGGTGTGTGTGTGTGTGTGTGTGTGTGTGTGTGTGGCGTGGTGTGGTTTGGTGTGTGGGGTGTGTGTGTGTGTGTGTGTGTGTGTGTGTGTGGCGTGGTGTGGTGTGGTTTGGTGTGTGGGGTGTGTGTGGTGTGTGTGTGTGTGTGGTGTGTGTGTGTGTGGTGTGGTTTGGTGTGTGGGGTGTATGTGTGGTGTGGTGTGGTTTGGTGTGTGTGTGTGTGTGTGTGTGTGTGGTGTGGTTTGGTGTGTGTGTGTGTGTGTGTGTGTGGCGTGTGTGTGTGTGTGTGTGGGGTGTGGTTTGGTGTGTGGGGTATGTGTGTGTGTGTGTGTGTGTGTGTGGTGTGTGTGTGTGTGTGTGTGTGGTGTGGTGTGGTGTGGTTTGGTGTGTGGGGTGTGTGTGTGTGTGTGTGTGTGGTGTGGTGTGGTGTGGTTTGGTGTGTGGGGTGTGTGTGTGTGTGTGTGTGGTTTGTGTGGTGTGTGTGTGTGTGTGTGGTGTGTGGGTGTGGGTGTGGTGTGTGTGTGTGTGTGAGTGGTGTGGTGTGGTGTGGTGTGGTTTGGTGTGTGTGTGTGTGTGTGTGTGTGGTGTGGAGTGGTTTGGTGTGTATGGTGTGTGTGTGTGTGTATGGTGTGTGTGTGTGAGTGGTGTGGATTGGTGTGTGTGTGTGGTGTGTGTGTGTGTGTGTGGTGTGGTGTGGTGTGGTTTAGTGTGTTTTGTGTGTGTGTGTGTGTATGGTGTGTGTGTGTGTGTGTGTGTGTGTGTGTGTGTGGTGTGGTGTGGTGTGGTGTGTGTGTGTGTGTGTGTTTCATTGACTCTGTGTGTATGCTACATTTACACAGTTTCATTTCCTCAATGTGAATTTAAATTGTGACAGCAGGGTGAATGAAAGATGAAGACTTTGATTCTCTGCCTGCAAATTAACAGCATTCATGGCAGTCAAATGAAATGAATAAAGAGATGGCAAACATCAATAAAACTCTTTGGTCCATTCATGAGCTTTATTCAATGAAGCTCCAATAAGATAAACTAAATGTTAAAGCAAATTGATGATCTGGAGTCAGTGTTAACAGTGATTATAGCTAATTCTGCTTAAGAGTCACTCCAGCGAGCTGCCGCTTCTGGGCATGAACAATCCATTACAAACACACTTTAACCTCTGTTCGAGGCATACTATTACTATCGCTGAGACTTCTGGTTAGTGATTTGAACAAACCCCTAACCCAAAGTATTACACTTATCATGAAACAAGCACCACTCTCGTGTGTCACTTCCATTTACTGAGAGTTAATTCAGTTTGAACAAACAGAAACTGATGTGTTTTGCTATATAAAATCAAGAGTTGTGCAGATGAAACTGAAGGCTCTGATTCTGGACATCTCAGTGGTCCAGAGTCTGAGAGAGGCTCAGGTGCACAGCACTGATGACTGGATTGGGAAGAAACAGCTGCAGTTTTACATGAACTCAGACCAGAGCTGCTCCATACAGATGGTGGACGCAGCGTTCAGCTACACATACGAGTATCAGGTTTGACACACTCATTCTAGGGTTGTCACAATTTCCAAAATAGTCAAAAAAGTCTGTACCAATAGTAGTAAAAGTTGGCGATTCTCGATGCCAATTTAGATTCTGCAGTAAAAACTGTTGTGCCCGTAAATGCTTGTTATTGTACCCTCAAGTTGTTCCGATTCCGTATGCTGTTTTTTTCTGTGGAACACAAAAAGAGAAATGTATTCCTCCAGTGACCCAAAAGCATACGGCTGAGGGACGGAACAAGAGGGATACACTCTGTCTCACTGTCTCATGGTAATGCTCCTATACTCATTCACACGCCCCTGACGGATAAGTGCTATCTGACGCTGACTCAGGCCATGAATATGGGTTTGGGCGGGAACCCTTACGGTCCCGCGGGAACGGCCAAAACCGAGTCGGTCAAATCGCTAGGAGGACTGTTCGTAAGACAAGTACTGGTCTTCAACTGTGATGAGGTACACACAAACATGCACAAACCTTTCTGACAGATGACATCAGCTAATTGTAGCATCATTTTGGTGTGTATTACAGTATACTGTGCGAAAGTGTCTTATATTTCTGTGTCATAGGGTATAGATGTGAAGTCTATGGGCCGGCTCTCTGCCGTATTGCTGAAAAACTCACTGAAAAATAAGAAACCACCTGCCAACTACTGAATAAAGAGGTGATACACTCATACACACTTTAGCTATGTTCCAAAACCTGCATACTTCAGGCAGCTACCTTCTAAGGCAGCATCCTACCTTAAATGTAACCTTCTAAGTGACTGATTTGGAATGCAAGCAGCAAAAGCAGCTCTCCCCACGTGCAGCGCAGGAGAGACAATGGGCTCTATTTTCGTGACTGTGCTGGGAACACTGTGAGTGTTTGCGCTATCTGTGGGTGTATGCGCACAAACGTTTTGCAGAAGTGGCGCAAAGTGTAATTTGCTATTTTCCTGAGAAATAATTCATTACGCTAAGACGTTTCAAAAGCAGGTCTGTTTTCAGCGCAATGTCTAAATTCAGTTCTTGCGTTTGCAGTTTGCCGTGATACTGTCACTAGGAATATGCCTGACATTCAACAAGGATGCATTTAATGCACAAACGAATGTAAGTCCATATTTCTATTCTTCTAATTCATTGCATACAGTCCATTTACACTTCCAACTTCTTATAAATGTGCTGTCTTTGTTTATATCACTGGTACTTGACAGGGAATGGACTAAATAATAGGTCGCAGATGGTGCAATAACCGGAGAAGAATGGTCGTTGTGTATTAAATCTCTTTCTGCAGAGTGATTTTGTTGTGGACACCAGTCTGGTTGGCACGGTGATGAATGGTTTGTCTCATCTGAGTGGGGTGATAGAGAGAGGACAGTTTGTTGTGGGACTCATCCGCGGTTTGGGAGGAAATCTCAGCCTGAAATCCCGTCAGGTGTTTGCCAAGGAGGTCAGAGCCACACTGCTGTATGGGAAATGTAATTACACACCTGCTCAGCTTTACTGCCCTTCATTTTAATTTAAGACCCACTTCCTGCTCAGATTAATGCTTGTGACCTGTCATAATTTCAAACCTGAGATTTAAAGAAACAGCAGTGTCTCTAACAGGAAAACCTGGTGCTGTAATATTATCTCTTCAGGGGTTGTATTGTACACTTTTCTTGTATTATTGCAGTATAATTTTTCCCATGTAAAGTGTTTGTTAACATGCATTTGCACCTGCATCATATTCTGAAATGACTGTGTGTTTGTAGGTGCTGAGTTGGGCGAGAGAAACCCCTCCTGACCCCCGGAAGCCTCTGGACATATACTGTGACACCACGTCCGGCTGTCTGTGCGTGTGTGGAGGATCTCAGTAACCCTCACAATCTGCCCGTCAAACACCTGACATGCAGAGCAGACTCGACCTCTTCACCCCATACCTCTCGGCCAATCACAAACAGCCGTTCCTGCTAGTGGGACCAGAGTGATGCGGGAAAGGGTAGGACATACTTACACATGTCAGAGTTGAAAACTGCTCAGAATCGAGTTGAGAATGGTTCTTAAATTGCAGTTTAATTCCTGAATTTGAAAATACAGTATTTTCTGGAAATAAAGTCGCACCTGACTATACTGTAAGTCGCACCGGGTCAAAATTCCTAGACTGGTGTCGTGCTGAAATTTGATTCCCTAGTATCCTTATGTTTAGGGGTGGGCTTTAGGGATAGGGACCAATGACTCCCTACTATGGTTAAGGTTAGGGGTGGATGTAAGTATAGGCTTTAGGGATAAGGGCCAATCAGGTAGTGGGGAGTCAAAATCTGGTGGGGAGTCAAATTTTGGCACAACACCGGTTCAGAGGTAAAACGAGCCCCTGTAAGATTACAGTACCTCAGAATTTACACATTGTATCACGGTGTTTTAGGGCTTGTTTTAAATGGGAAAATTTGCTATAAGTAATCGTGTGTATCAGTTTCTCATAATATTTGTATGTTTCATGAAAGTAACATCTGTAACTCCATAGTGTGCACAAATAAACAGCTTTTGTCTGTGAGTAAAACAATATGCCTGTTGTAGTCTATTCATTCATTAACGTTAGCGGCTGTGGATATTTCTGATATTTACAACCCTCTCTGCAATGTATTAATTATCCGGTTCACTGACTGAATGTTTTTACTGCGAGTGTGATGAAATGTCTTTTTATGGGCATGTGAGGAGGTGCGTTTGACAGCGGTCTAGAACAATAATGTTATGATGGACAGAATATTTAAACTGGTTGCATAAAGTTCTTTGTAAAGGCAAAATATTCTGGATTGGCAACTTTAAAATGCTCCTGCCGTCTCTGTGATGTTTTCATCTGTTTTTGTGCACGTGTGTTTGACCAGCCGGCATCAGTTACGTATAAATGATGTACATACAGGACATATATTCCGGAAAATACGGTCATTTGATTTGAGGTGGCAAACAGGATGCAGAATTGTAATTTGAATGTAGGGAATTCATATTATTCACATTCAACTGTTGTAAGTGTAGGTTTGAATAGCATATTTCATTCAGTATGAATTAGCCATAAACATGTTATCATACACACAACATGTGGGGTATTTCCAGAAACATTACATGATATTTAAAATAAATGTTTGAAATACCTCCTATATATATATACTGTATGTATGTGTGTGTGTGTGTGTGTGCATATATATATATATATATATATATATATATATATATATATATATATATATATATATATATATATATATATAATATCATTTAATATAACATAATATAGTGATATAAAATATATATAATGAAATATATACAGTATATATCAGAATTCATTTTCCAGAATGCTCTGTTCAATAGATTTAAAGTTTGATATCAATATTTATTTTTATCAAAACAGTGTTGTGGACATTTTATGGTGCTGTATGGCAAAAATAATAATCTATTTTGATGTGCTAATTGTTTTACATTATTAACTGTACTGACATAAAAAAGAAGAAGACAGTGCACTGATGCATTCATATACAACAGGTCACCATAGTCAAGAATAGGCAAAAATGTTGCTTGAAATTCTTTGCATTGCAATTCAACAAATTCTACAGTAACTAAATTAACTTTCAATTAATGGATCAGAATTCATTCCCCAGAACGCTCTAATTTACACAAGACAGTATATTCCATAATCAATAGATTAGAAATCTGATGTCAATATTTATTTTTATAAACTGTTCTGAAAGGAGCAACATGGACATTTCATGGTGCTTTATTGCAATGAGAAATATGTAAAACAAAAAATTATTCTTCATTATAGAAAAGACATAGACATAATGAGACAATGTTCTAATTATTTAGATTTGGTCACAAAACAAGTTTGACTAATGCAGTTCCTCTGAAGAGTTCTCTGAATTGCAATTCGGTAAATTCTTCTTCCTGTCGTTCCAATTCAACATCCTGTGTAGTGTGGTCAATTTAATTTAAGATTCAATCCAGATCGTTCGCCAACACTGAAAAACAGATGCACACTTCCAGACACAAACATGCACAGATAGCACAAAAATATTTTTATACTGTATCTTGGTGTGTGTAGTGTGTGTGTGTCAGTATGCTCCTGCGCTGTGCGTTCTCTCAGTTTCGCTCCACTCAGTTCGCTGTGGTTCACTGCAGTGCTCAGACGTCGTCTCGTCATGTCTTTCAGAAACATACACATGTTTGGTGATCAGCTCGAACACAAGCCACGTCTACCGACCCAAAGACTGTGAGAGACTGGTGCTCTACCTCAAAGACATCAACCTGGGGCCTGGGTAGCTCAGCGAGTATTGATACTGACTACCACCCCTGGAGTCGCGAGTTCGAATCCAGGGCGTGCTGAGTGACTCCAGCCAGGTCTCCTAAGCAACCAAATTGGCCCAGTTGCTAGGGAGGGTAGAGTCACATGGGGTAACCTCCTCGTGGTCGTGATTAGTGGTTCTCGCTCTCAATGGGGCATGTGGTAAGTTGTGCATGGATCGTGGAGAGTAGCATGAGCCTCCACATGCTGTGAGTCTCCGCGGTGTCATGCACAACGAGTCACGTGATAAGATGCACGGATTGACTGTCTCAGAAGCGGAGGCAACTGAGACTTGTCCTCCGCCAACCGGATTGAGGTGAGTAACCGCGCCACCAGGAGGATCTACTAAGTAGTGGGAATTGGGCATTCCAAATTGGGAGAAAAGGGGATTAAAGAAAAAAGAAGAAAAAAAAAGACATCAGCCTGCCCAAACCAGACAAGTGGGGCACCAGCAACCTCATCGCTTTCCTACAACAGGTCAAAACTCATGTAGAATTTTGTGTACAAAAACAGAGCAAAAGTGTACGCTTGCAACTTGATTTAAACCTTTAAAAACGCTCTGTGCGCATGCAATTTATTTTTACGCTTGCAATTTGAGTTACCCCTTTACAAATCTTACTCAACACATGCAAGTCTTTTAGGTACTAATTTACCTTCATAAATGTCTTTCTTAGGTCTTGATGTATCAGGGCTTCTATGATGAGAATTTGGAGTGGGTGAGAACATACAGATTGTGACACTCACTCACATCGCGCTTCACCTCTATCGTACGCATCTGCACCACTGAGTACCACATACACACACAGCCATTTCTGTCAAATCAGTTCTTTCGAACACTTTGTGTCAATGAAAAACAATTGTTTTAAACAATTTGTCTCCTGTCTTAATAAATTGATTAATATTTATTGTTATTTTGTTTATAGTGTATTTATTGTAATTTTACTATAAGGTTGTTTTTTAACTTCAGGCACTCCCTGTGGATTTCTAGAAAGTAAAGTCTTGTTAAAAGAAATTTCACACTCTCACGTTTTTATAAACAATTTTATTGTGTGGACCTGTCTGTCCACACACGTGTGTTTGCTCTCAGCCCCTAGTCGATGAGGCAAAGTAGGCGGTTGGCAACATTAATTCGGAGTCCCTCTCTGAGATCCGCTCCCTGCGCATGCCGCCCGACGTCATCAGAGATATCCTGGAGGGAGTGCTGAGTCTCATGGGAATATTTGACACTTCTAGGGGAAGCATGAAGAGGTGAGAGAAACATAGAAAGAGAGTGAGAGAAACGGTGGTGTGTTCAGTATCAGGAGTAGACTGTGAGAGGAAGCAAAATCAATATTCATGGGTTATGTTACATTTTAACGGCCGTAACGAAATTAATTCTGGCTGTATTTATGGTGTTTATCTCTTGCTGGGAAATTAAACTGTCACATTGCTTATTACACTTATTACAAAATAAGCATGTTAACATTTACATTTATGCATTTGGCAGACGCTTTTATCCAAAGCGATTTACAGTGCATTTATTACATGGACAATCCCCCCAGAGCAACCTGGAGTGCCTTACTCAAGGACACAATGATGGTGACTGTGAGGATCGAACCGGCAACCTTCTGCTTACCAGTTCTGTGCTTTAGCCCTACGCCACCACATAATTGAAGAGTTAATGGCTTGTTTAAGTGACTTAGACAAGCGAGGAGTTCGTTAGGACATTGCAACGTTTGTCGTACGAAGCATCACTCACGATATCCAGCAGAGCATCGAGGAGCTGCTGCATAAACTAGACATCGTTTGACCCCAAGGTCAGAATCCACCCCACCTTGTTAAACCCAGCGATAAGAAATTCCATTTTACATTATTTCATACATCAAAATCAAAAGCAAGAATTTAGAAGTTGCTTTCTGCATACTGCATTTTTTTTAATTGTTTTTTTGGACCATTAAGATTTTATGGATTGTAATTATTTAATAACAGCACATTTTCTCTGCAATTCTCATTGTAGAATGACAAGCGTGCAAGTGCAGCTGCTGCTCCTCTGGCTGCATGGGCGAAAGCCAACGTTCAGTACTCACACGTGCTGGAGATGATACAACCACTGGAAAGAGAGCATGCAGGACTGATGGAGTCACACACACACACACACACACACACACACACACACACACACACACACGTTTATCTACCTAAATGAGGGCACACCTTACACCTCTGTTGTTTTCATGCAAAGCTATTAATAATAACTACAATTATTTTAACTTAAAAAAACAAAAAATCGAGTTTAATAGCAGAATTCCTGGTGAAGAACGACACCACCCATGATCCTACAGAGAAAGATCCACCAATCAGAGAACTGCAGCAAACAAAGTGCACCAAAAGAGCTCTGCAGCGACAGCCCACTCCCATGATGCACTGTGAATGACACAGTCGAGTTGCTACACTCTCAAACTACTTGAGAGTGTAGAACATTTTGCGATAAAATTAAACTGCACGGTTTCTGTACTTACAATCAACAACTTTAAGTGAAAAGTTTTATGTATTTTTTTAAATATTTTTATTCTGTTACGTCATTCACAATGCTTGATGTTTGTAATGTTTTGCTTCACCTCGGAGCTGGTTGCTTTGGTTCATGACTTACAACTCTTTCATGAACAATGCCTATGGAAGAAATGAATGGGAAATAAGAATGAGTTGAGACGTTGACACGCTCCAGATTATTGACAACGTTTCGACCCAAAATGGGTCTTCGTCAGGTCAAAACACAATAGTCATTTTTTCCCATTTTGGGTCGAAACGTTGTCAATAATCTGGAACGTTTAGCAGTGTGCCAGCGTCTTAACTCATTCTTATGAACTTCAACTTGTAGCTGTGCACCTGCATTCTTTTTAGATGTGCCTATACTGCCTCTACACTTTAGAAATGAATGGGAAGAAATACTTATGGAACCAAGATAGCTGAAAAAATGGGTGGGCACTGTTGCATTGTATAGCATCACCAAACAGTATTGCAGTATTAAATTTTCCATTCCATTTTCCATTTCCATTCCATTGGTTGTACAAACAGATACATATATAACAGATGCATATTGTTTTACCACTGAGAACATCTACTAAAACTCTATTGTCTTTCTAGAAACCTGCGGAAGATAGAGAACCGCAAGAACAGGCTTGAAAAGGATCTGAACTCAGTTTGAGAGATATACTCTCTCTCTTTCTCTGTTTAGATTATGTGTGTGTGTGTGTGTGTGTGTGTTTGTGAATTTGTCTCTGGTACTCAGGTGTCAGTGTAGTATGACTGAAGCAGCTAAGCTGGAGTCAGAGGTGAGCAGAGCGCAAGAGACCATCAGTGCAGCTGAGAAACTACTGCAACAACCTGACGGAGAACACACATGCTGGAATGCACAGGGCACACCCCTGAGTGTGTGTGAAAGAGAGAAAGTACACTGATGCTTGTGTGTGTATTGGGGTGTAATTGTGTGTATTATTTAATGTAATTGATTTATACATGCACTACTACCTCCGCAGCTGTTATTAGGTAAGTTTGTAATTTGTGTGTGTGTGTGTGTGTGTGTGTGTGTGTGTGTGTAGGTGGATGAAATCAGTGAGGAGTTGGACACTCTTCCCAAGAGAGCTCAGCTGTCTGCTGCGTTCATCACGTACCTGCTGTCAGCTCCTGAAGATCAGCGCCGCATCAGTCTAGTCAACTGGATGAACAATCCAAGACTACAGAGTAACACACATACTTACGTTTCGAAAAACACTCTTTATGGAGTTCAATTAGTTTCAAAAGTGTTCACAATCTTTTTTACAGAATCAAATGTATGAAATATAATTTGTCACATATACAAATCCTTCTTTAAAGGAATATTCCGGGTTCAATACAAAAAAAGCTGTTGATAATGTTGATTACCCAAATAAATAAATAAATAAATAAATTGACTCGTCCCTCGTTTTCTTAAAAAAAAAAAAAAGTAGCAAAAATCGTGGTTACAATGGAAGTGAATGGGGGCCAATTTTTGGAGGGTTCAATGGCAGAAATGTGAAGCTTAACATTTTATAAAAGCACTAACGTTAATTCTTGTGTATCATTTGAGCTGTAAAGTTGTTTAAAGTCATATTTGTGGGATTACAGGGCTAACTGCGTTACGTCGTCATGGCAACAAAGTTGTAAAATTGGCTATAACGTTACACAGAAAAGGTTAGTAAGCGATTTTATCACACTAAAATCATGTTAACGCACATTTTGTTTACATCTTGTGGCTATACTTTTGAAACAGTGAGTATTTTAACATTTACGGATTGGCGGCGTTGACTTCTGTTGCAAGTGTCCCACAGATTGGCATTCTTGTTATGTGCAAAAATGGAGAAAAAACCACACAGGCATCCAACCAATCAGATGGACATGAAAACATCAACCAATCAGTGAACTGACTTTTTACACATAACTTACTGTATGACTGAATGAGTACATTTTGCACTATTTTAACTCCATAACTCCTCCTAAATGGGCTGCGGCTTAACAGTTTTGTCCTCTGATTGGCTGAGGCTTGAACGGTTCTGTTCTCTTATTGGCAGAGTTTGATCTGCGTCACTTCCTGTGTTCTGAGAGTGAACAGCTGATCTGGAAGAGTGAAGGTTTGCCGTCTGACAACCTGTCAATGGAGAATGCCCTTGTTATTTTACAGGTAACACACTCACACATACACACTGCTCTGTTCATCTGTCTTATCCATAATGCCCAGTGTTCGCTCACTAACTCACTCACATATTTGTTCCTCATGCTGTCATTAGATTAATGAATTACGATCACTGGGAAGTTCATATACATAGTCACATTTCTTATAGCTAGGTGACTTCTCATACTGGATTATACTTTTGTCTAATCCTAAATCATTCCTATCCCAAACCTAAGGCCTGTTCACACCAAGAGCGATGCGATGAAGTTGGCATAGCTGAACGAAACAAATCATGCTCTGGTCATTCACGTGCTACAACGCAATACGAAACCCATCGCTAAAATACAGTTTGTTGTAAAATGGACATGTTTTGTTGCTCCTGAAGTGGAATGGAGCTTATATCTTATTCTGTGAGTTTATTTTGGCTAGCAAAAAATAAAAGTTGACATAATAAAATTTTTTTAATGAAAATGTGCTTCATTTCAGGGCAAATTTCTGCCATCATTGAAGATGAAGGTGTGCATAGAGATGCATTGGTTCATGCAAACATCTGATCACAGTGTACTTTTGCACTTGGTGTGAGTGGGCCTCACATTAAAGCAGTTGCCATCTTTGGAATTTGAATAAAGACATTTTTTTGTCTCACTAAGTTTTCGTCTAATTTTGCTTATTTTGAGGGATATTTTTCAGCAGTTTGTCCTCAAATTCTATGAGACAAATACAAAGAATGCATTATATCCTCTCTCTCTCTCTCTCTCTCTCTCTCTCTCTCTCTCTCTCACTCACACACACACACACACACACACACACACACAGTTTACCCAAATTTTAAAATAAAAAATAACTTATTCTCTCCACAATTGTCATGTTAAAAATATTCAACCCCCAAAGTCAATCATTTGTGGAGCATCCTTTACCCTTAATAACATCAAATAAAAGGTAAGTGTTCTCAGGCTTCGGACACCTCTCTATTAAAATTGTTACACATTTCTCATGAGCAAAAGCTTCCTGCTCATTGACATTCTTTGGTTTCTGTGCTGCCTCCTTGAAATCCCAACAAAGATTTGCAATGGGATTTTAATGATGGACTGAAAGAGCCATTTAAGGACATTCCACGACCTATCCCTGAACCAGATTTTAGACAACTTTGATGTATTCTTGGTGTTATTGTCTTGCTGGAAAGTCCAGTGATCACCGAGCTTCAATTTACACACTGAAGGCATCACATTTTTCATGCCAAAATGGCCTGATACCTGAAAGAATCCATGGTGTCAGTCACATAGTCAGGATAGCCGCAAAACACCCCCATAACAGGACTGACCCACCTCCATGCTTGATTGTGGGAATCAAGCATGGAGGTGGGTCAGTCCTGTTATGGGGGTGTTTTGCCAGTCCTGTTATGGTGTCGTTCTTGTCATCATCTTGTCATCTTACTCCAGACGTACTGCTGACCCATGGGTCTAAAACTCATTTTCAGTTTAGTGTCATACATCTATAAAACCTTCTTCCAGGACTCCACGGATCTTTCCTAATTACTTCTTGAATATTCAAGTCAACATTTCCCTTGGTGAAGTTTTGCTTTCTTCCACACCCCAAGAAGGTTGCTGTTGTACCATATTTAAAATATGTATGAATGGTGCTGCCAACATTGTCTGATGTGCCTTGGAAATGTACTTTTAGCCATGACCTTTCTTGTGTAATGAAATATTCTCCTCTATTAGCTTTTGAGACAGCTTATTTTTAATTGCATTTTTTGCATAGAAAAAATTCAATTTTAAAACTTTAATAAGTGCCATTGTAGAGTGGTTGAGTGAGGGGTTGAATCATTTTAACTGCAGTCGTATATATGTGTGTGTGTGTGTGTGTGTGTGTGTGTGTGTGTGTGTGTGAGTGTTATAATTAGTTTTCTTTTGGACTCTGGTTTTTATGGTGATCATGCATGGTGTTGCTATAGAGAAAGAGTGATGTTCGGTTCAGAGGAAAAGACAGAACAAAATTTAAAATTCTGAAAGAACACAAAAGAAGATTTTTAGAAGAATATTTCAGCTCTGTTGGTCCATACAATGCTAGTGAATGGTGACCAGAACTTTGAAGCTCCAGAAAGCACATAAAGGCAGCATAAAAGTAATCCATATGACTCCAGTGGTTTAATCCATGTCATCAGAAGTGATATGATAAGTGTGGGTGAGAAACAGATCAATATTCAAGTCCTTTTTTACTATAAATTTCCACTTTCACCAACCGTCCTATGCACGTTCATGAGAGGACCAAGTACTTCATCTGTTTTTCGTCATTTCACATTCTTCATGCATTTCGCCTCCTACTGTGCAGGGAGGGATAGAACAAAGGAAAAGAATAAATAAATCATATTTACACAACAGCCCAGTAGGTGGCGATATGCATGAATAATGCAAATCAGCAAAGAACAGAAGATGAAGTTTCTCAACCACACCTATCATATCTCTTCAGAAGACATGGATTAAACCACTGGAGTCGAATGGATTACTTTTAAGCTGCCTTTATGTGCTTTTTGGAGCTTCAAAGTTCTGGTCACCATTCATTTGCTGAAATATTCTTCTATAAATCTTAATTTGTGTTCTGCAGAAGAAAGAAAGTAATACACATCTGGGATGGCATGCGGGTGAGTAAATGATGAGAGAATTTTCATTTTTGGGTGAACTATCCCTTTAAAGTCAAGTCCAAATTGACCCCTATTTACTTTATTAATAAATGTCCCTGGTTGTACTGTGCTGCTGTAGATTCATCAGTGCACATTATTCTAAATCTAATCTTTTAGCAAAATGTAATAACTTCAGAAACGACTTTCTGCTGACAAAAGGCCACATGGGCGGGAAAAACATTCACAGCAAGTGATCCACAATCTAGTCCCGCCATGCATTACTTCTGTTGCATTTGAAAGTTAAAAGCATCTTGAATGTCAATTTTTTCTTTTCTCTCTAGAGTGCTCCTTGTCCGTTCTTGATTGATCTGTCCTCTCGTGCGACAGAGAGGTTGCAAACTCACCTTAAACACACCGTCTGGAGGTCATAAAACCAACAGAACACTCACTCACTCATAGTCACATTCACACAGGCTATGTTTCGATGCATACTAGCATACTGCACAGTAAATAATGTATACTGCCTAATATGTTTTAAAAGTGAAAGTTTTAAATTGCAGAATGCTACACTGATGTCACATGATCTCATAATCTTTGCATTTGGTCTCTGTGTCATCCAGTTGTCATAAAAATAAATAGTTGTCTTAACTTTTGGCAGTCTGATCAAATAATGAGTCAAGACAGAGATGTTAAAAATGTAATATACTGTTCATACTATATGCAAAAAATATTTGCATGCTCTTCTGAACATACATTCTCAAGCTCAGAACCTGCTGAAATGAAACATGTTTGTTTGTCACATTGTTATGGGACATGATCTGATTGGTTCTGTGTCTCATGATGCTAATTACATCACAGTTTTGGAGTTAGCCGTGCGCTTCTGTAAAATTATGATCGTTCAGGAGATGGACGGCGTGGAACCCCTTCTGTACCCGCTGCTGCAGGAGGGATCTCATTGCACAGGGTAGTTCGTATTTTGAATTGCACTACATCCAGCTGTGTTTGAATGCAAGAATGCATGCTCATCTTGTGCTGTCGCTAGTGTCAAGAAAGCTTGAGTGTGGTTTGTTGTCTGTACAGCTGCTTGAGTTTCGCTTACTGCCCCCTGCTGAAAATTGCTCTGATTGTAGAAATATTTTTATTACGGTCTGGGGATATCATTATTTGCATGAATTTATTAACGCATTCTTATTTATATAATTAATTGCACTGATTTAACATCAGCCCTAATAAAAAGTACACTGATTAAAATGAGATTTCTTGCATCACAGTAGAGAGTTTGGGGGAAAATGTGCTTTATTGTCATACAAATAATATTACAATGCATAAAATCTTAATGGCCCTAAAAATAAGTTTCATTATCCTTTCTATTGAAAATATAACTTTTGTCTCGTGTGAAACTGGTTCAAAATCTTCACGTGTTAAACATTAGATGTGTTCTGATTGGCTGTGATTCTATCACTTCACAATCATTTCACTTTCAGTGAGGACAGAAAAATATATTGACACTTGTCATGCCACACGTTTAAAGATGCATTAGATGCTCCTCTACACACGCGCACACATGCGCACACACACACACACAAATCCTCGCCTGCAGTGTGTTAACCTCATGTCCCAGCTGTGTGTACGATATAAGACCTGCAGGCATCTCTGAAGCATATGCTCCATATGCTCCATATGTGTGTGTGTGTGTGTTGTGTGAGATATGGTTGAGTGTATGGGGTGCCAGGGGTAGGTAGATAAGTTTTTTTTTTTTTTTTTTTTTTTTTTTGTGGTTGGATGAAGAGAGAAAGAGAGAGAAGGAAATTAATGTGTGTGTTTGTGTGCATTCAGGCTTCTGCATCGCAACCCCTGCAAACCCCACTCCCATATAAGAAGGATTTCCACATTAATCTGGCACACAGTGCTGCATTAATTTATAACGTCTGTTTTCAGAACCTAGAAAGAATTCAAAAATGGTCATTTCCAGGCATGCCCCCTCAGATTTTCCTTGTGTGTGGATGAATATGAATGAATTGCCAATGATGAAAGATTTAGATACAGCAAATCCCCACGAGGTGTCTCAATGACTGTATTTATTTCACTTCTAGATGCTTGTGTTTTACTGTAGAATCCTCCAGCGCGGGCCATAGAGAAACTATCGCCATAGATAAAACCCATATATCGTCTACCTCTAGGGTTGCCACCTCGGCCCTTTAAATTCCTGGACACCTGTTCAATGACCGAAAAACGTATTGCTGGCCAGCTCACAAGAAATAAAATATATCATTTATGATAGTTTACTCCCTGTATAGCATATATTTAAATCAAACATTTACATCAATACACTCCAAAAATATTTTAGACTATTTTTAAGATACAACCTCCAATTTCATAACAAAATTCCAGCAAAATACATTATGTAATTTTTAACTAAATTAATAAAACTGAGTTACTGTAGACTTTGTCAGTTCAAACTAGTCTGGTCCATTCTCTGTTGACCTCTCTCATCAACAAGGTGTTTCCATCCACAGAACTGCCGCTCACTGGATGTTTTTTTGTTTTTGGCACCATTCGGAGTAAATTTTAGAGACTGTTGTGTGTGAAAATCCCAGAAATACTCAAACCAGCCCATCTGGCACCAACAAACATCCATGTGATTATCTAATCAGCCAATCATGTGGCAGCAGTGCAGTGCATAAAAATCATGCAGATACGGGTCAGGAGCTTCAGTTAATGTTCACATCAACCATCAGAATGGGGAAAAATGTGATCTCAGTGATTTGGACCGTGGCATGATTACTGGTGCCAGACGGGCTGGTTTGAGTTTTTTGATGCCCATACTGATATTAAGAGAGAAGAGTGGCTGATATTGCCAAAATAATGCCGATATACAGGCCTCCACAAAATCTGAACACACAAAAGGATCTGCAGATTCCCAAGGACTTGAATGCCCCTCATTCAAGTTCTATTCATCTCCTGCCCCTTGCATGTTCTTTTTTTTTTTATTTGGCAATACTTTATTCTCTCAGCTCTGTTTAACACATTTTACCATGTTTAAATCCATTCCACACAATTTGAAAAACGTTTGAGAGGGGGCCTGGGTAGCTCAGCGAGTATTGACGCTGACTACAACCCCTGGAGTCGTGAGTTCGAATCCAGAGCGTGCTGAGTGACTCCAGCCAGGTCTCCTAAGCAACCAAATTTGCCCGGTTGCTAGGGAGGGTACAGTCACATGGGGTAACCTCCTCGTGGTCGCGATTAGTGGTTCTCGCTCTCAATGGGCGTGTGGTAAGTTGTGCGTGGATCGTGGAGAGTAGCATGAGCCTCCACATGCTGTGAGTCTCCGCGGTGTCATGCACAACGAGTCACATGATAAGATGCACGGATTGACGGTCTCAGAAGCCGAGGCAACTGAGACTTGTCCTCCACCACCCGGATTGAAGTGAGTAACTGCGCCACCACGAGGACCTAGTAAGTAGTGGGAATTGAGCATTCCAAATTGGGGAGAAAAGGGGATACAATTAATAATAAAAATAAATAAATAAATAATAAATAAATAAAAAAAGGTCTGAGAATTCCGTTTGGGCCTGCTGATTCACTATATTATACAGAATAGTGATTGCAATATAAAACACAAAATTGCTAAGATAAAATGAATATTTACATTATCATAATATAATGCTATTGTGCACAATAGTTACTTCGATAAAATTGTCACAGTTAGCGGGCGATGCTGATAATCTCATATTGGCCAAATGTCTTGCATATCTTTCCTATTAACCCCTTGACTTTCCATGTGTGTGCATATTTAGTTGTCAACATTGACCATCCAGCAGGAGAAACCAGAGCTGGAGAGTGAAAAAACCAAACTTCTTCAACAAGAAGAGGAAAAGAAGATCCAGCTCGCTCAACTGGAGGAGTCACAGCTCAGTGTACAATCCCACTATGCTTTGCTTTTACACAAGACTTCTAGAGTTGGAAAAAGATGTTGTGCGTTCAGTGACACATACAACTGAAACTTCTCTGAAATGTGTATGTGAGTCTGTAGACTCTGGCCACAGCTCAAGGAATATCCTGGAGAATAAGGTGTTGAATGAGTCTCTAAATCAGACTAAAGCGAGCAGCGCTCTGATCCACCAATCACTGGCTGAATCTCACTGAGTGTAGACATCACTCGATCAGGTGACACTGGCTTTATACACCTGTTAACCCACTGTCATTCTTAACTCTGGGTTATCTTGTTCTATATTTGACACAGATGCATTTGTAAACCCTGAGTTATCGTTCTTATTTGCATATTCACAAGGTTTATAACATCACACTAATACAACGTACATTGAGCAAGAGATGCGTTTTAATAACCGCTTGTCCTTCTGTTAAAATAATTGTAATGGTAATACCTCTTCCTCATTTCTGAAAATTCATTATATAAATACAAATTATTACATGTTTAACACTATGACCATCTAAAGAAACAGTGTAATTAACATAAATAATTTCTAGTGATGGGACGATATGTTTATCTCGTGATTTGGTTCTATATACTAAATTACATGTGGTTTACAATTCTATATTGATTCGATATGATAACATTTAAATAACAAAGTTTGGCAAATTTGTGTTTATTTCTTTGAACAAATTTTGCGCAAAATGCACATCATAATTTCTCATCAAAATAAAGTTCTTTAATACACAATTTAAATGCTCAAAGTTTAAATAAGAGTTTTTCGTATACCTTTCACTATGAGAAAAGATCACAAACAAATAAACCTTCAAAAATAGTGGGCAACATTCAGACTGAACAAGCAGAACAAGCAATACATCCGAACAGAACATGTCTGGAAAAAGTATGTGAAAAATGTATATTTATTTGTTTTTCTTGATTACTATAATCACATTATAACTTTTTAAAAATACAAAAATTCTACTTTCTATCAATGAATATGATTTCTTGAAATTGTATATATAAAAATGGTATGAGCTGTCAATGGTTGAAATAATGTGTACAATTTACAAGTAACAACATTGTGTTTATATTCATTTGTCTAACAAGCTCTATAATGGTACTGTCACTTTAAGAGTTTAACGTGTTTCTGTTCATTTATTAATGTCTCGTTATTTTAGCGCATCCGTGATATTTGTGATTAAAATTAATATTTCTTTTTACTTTTTTATCTGACTGTAAAGAACAGAAAGGATGTTAAAAGACACATTATTCAATGAAAGTGTAGAGCGGGATCTCATCTTTGATGGACACACACTACACGGAAGAAATGGTCCGTTTTAATCTCAAGCACTTTTCAACAAAAACAAGGTGATTTTCCAATACTTACATTTCTAAAAGCTAAATTCAGGCACTTTAAGCACTTCAAGGACCTTGTGTGAACCCTGTAAACAGTGTAGCAAATGCTTGAGATGAAACACGAGACAGAATAAAGACAAATCATGGGAAATGTTACTTGTGAGCAGAATATTTTATTGGCCGTCATTTCCAATCAAGCTGTAATTTTTCCAGTTCAAAAAGTGAGAAAATATTTCATCGTTTGTGTATTAAGGATACTCAAATCTATGAAATTAGCCTTAGAAAGACAAATGAGTTGGCCATTTTATCTAAAACATTTCCATCAGTGTCATTTCCAGCACATCTCAAATTCTGTATTGTGTTTGATAGAATTCTGTGCTGGAAATGACACTGTGTGGGAAATTGTCATGACCTGTGATGCATGTACAGACACTGTTGGACACTGTTAGTAGACAAATAATTAAAATAAAATAAAAATAGTGAGCGTGTGGAAAATGTCTTAATGAGACTTTACTTTCTAGAAGTCCACGGTGCTGAAAGTGCCGCAGTTGAAGAAACACCCTTATACAACTGTACAAAGCTCATTAATATTTAATGAGGCGAGCATTGAGGCGGTTTTAATTGACTGTCTGTTGCTAAACAATTTGTGTAGCATTTTAGCACAGCTTTGTTTCAAACTGTATATCTTTGGAGCAAGACTTAATAACCCAGTGCTTAAAGAGGTGCTATCCTCCTTTCAAAATGACTGGTGTGAAACGTTGCTTAACTAACCTTAAAAGCGTCCCATCCCAGGGTTTAAATGGCATTAAATGGTTAGTTCAGCCAAAAATGAAAATTCTCTCATTATTTACTCACCCTCATGATATCTCAGGTGTGTATGACTTTCTTTCTTCACCAGAACACATTTGAAGAAAAATAGAAAAATATCTCAGCTCAGTAGGTGCTTAAAATGCATGTGGATGGTGAAACGATTTTTTTAAGCTCAAAAATCACAGTGAAATTAGTGACTGAGTGAATCACACTGCAGAGGGCAGCAGCGTAACATCAATCTCTCTCTCTCTCTAAGCGAGGGATGAGTACCTGCCCTTAGCTTGGATCTGTCCAAGATTAATAACATGTACAGATTCAGTTTGGTGTCGTTCCTGCGTCTCTTCCACAGAGCGCTGCAGACTAAACAGGTGACACTGAAACACATACACATCAAACACAAGATGACAAGTTTTCTTGTTCTCTTTAGAACACAATAATCGACTCCACAATCAGTGAAAAATCAGGGTGTAAAAATATTCGTGTGCTTGTGGTGCAGAAAAACGAGATTACAGATGTGAGAATCGTCACATTGGAGACCAGTCTTTAGAGCATGGAGTATGAATATATTTGCCGTTCACTCATCAAGGTAATATACTGTATATATGTTTCGTTTTACACTTATGCAATTGCCGCACGTCTTATCCAAAGCGGCTTATATGCATTCATTGTATACATTTTATCAGCAGTGTTCCCATGGTCTTGAAAAACCTGGAAATATCAGGGACATTTTTAATTGTGGTTGGAAATGAAATGAAAATGGAAATGAAGACAATCTTTTAAAAAAATAATAATTTTTTATCCCCTTTTCTCCCAATTTGGAATGCCCAATTTCCACTACTTAGTAGGTCCTTGTGGTGGCGCAGTTACTCACCTCAATCCAGGGGTCGGAGGACAAGTCTCAGTTGCCTCCGCTTCTGAGACCGTCAATCTGTGTATCTGATCACTTGACTCGTTGTGCATGACACCGCGGAGACTCACAGCATGTGGAGGCTCATGCTACTCTCCGCGATCCATGCACAACTTACCACACGCCCCATTGAGAGCAAGAACCACTAATCGTGACCACGAGGAGGTTACCCCATGTGACTCTACCCTCCCTAGCAACTGGGCCAATTTGGTTGCTTAGGAGACCTGGCTGGAGTCACTCAGCACACCCTGGATTTGAACTCGCGACTCCAGGGGTGATAGTCAGTATCAATACTCGCTGAGCTACCCAGACCCCCTTTGAAAACAATCTTTAAAAATCATGTAAAAGTCATTTCGGTTACTCTTTAAAATAAAGTTCCATTTGTTAGCATTAGTTAACGACATTAGTTAACATGCACGAACAATGAATAATAATTTTACAGCACTTATTAAACTTTATTAACGTTAATTGCAACACATACTAATACTTTTTTAAATTATAAGTTATATGTGCTAACATTAGTTAATACATTATGAACTAACATTAAGTAACAGTGAGCAATTATATATTTTTTAATTACATTCAGATTAATAAATATTGTACAAATATATTATTCATTGTTAGTTCATGATACCTAATGCATTTACTAATGCTACTGAAATTTCCAGATTGAATATAAGCTTTTTAAGTTATGCACAACTCTAGAATATTTTATTAGCTATAAATTGCTCTTTGTAAGAGTAATCTCTACACAATGATTTCTACAAACTCTTATTCAATATTCATGAACAATTGGAAAAGTCATGGAAATTCACTGGTCAAAAGGGGTGGAAACTAGAGGTTGATTGATAGTGGATTTTGCCGATAACTAAGGTGGTGTAAAAGGCTGATAACCAATTAATAAATTGGATAGTTTTTCAAATTGATTTATTGAACTTATAGAATGTATATATATATATATATATATATATATATATATAAAGTCTTTCCTTACTATGACGGGCACAGACATTGAGGCTACAAGAGTTAAAAATGAATAAAATCCCAGCAGTTTATTGACAGTTAATTTACTGTTATTATTGTTGTTGTTATTATTGATAAATGGATTTCTAGATTATCTTGAGCATTAATAGAATTGACCGATTTGTAGGTAAAGATACACTGATTGATGTAATTGCCAATTTATTGCAATTGTTATAATACATGACACACAAACTAATTTACTCTCAGGACTTTCTCTTGGGTGCTTAACTTTATGCAAGAGCTGGATGGTATATAGGCTAATAGCAATAATAGTTTGGGATATATTAAATATTTTGTGCAATAATACTATGATATTTTAAAGAAGATTTATTCATTTAATTGGCTTTTATTTCATAATATGCAAGGGACTGATATCGGCCCACTGGGAAAAGTCCCATCTTTCCCGATGGCCAATCCGACCCTTTATATCTGTCTAGAATTTCCTGGGAATTGAACCCATTACCTTGGCATCGCTAGCACTTTGCTCTACCAGTTGAGCTACCGTAACACAAACATAGTGTTGGCTGATATAGACAGAAAACAACATGTAGATATATTTCAGCCCTTTGACAATACTTGATACACATCCCCGTATGAATGGCTCTGATATGAATTAAAAGAGGGATTTGTGTTTTTCAATTTGAAGATCCATCATTTTACCCAAAAAGCCAATGCTCACACGCAGATGGCTCCACTCACATTCTCATCTAAAATGATCTCTCAGTCAGGATGTTTAATAAGGTGACAGATCTGTGTGTCTGATTACAGGCTGATCGATTGATGTTTTCTCTGCACTTTGTGAAGGGAATGAACCCAGAACTGTTCCAGGAGAATGTGAGACACACACACACACACACACACACACACACACAGAGACACAGACACAGACACACACAGACACAGACACACACACACAGACACAGACACACACAGACACAGACACAGACACACACAGACACAGACACAGACACACACACACACAGACACACACACACACACACACACACACACACACACACCTCTTTTTCTCCTGTCTTTGATGAATGCACATAAATGCATGAAAAATCTCTTTCTCGCTTGTGTTCATAAACTCGGACTGACGAATCCTGAATGATGACATTTTTATTTTGGGTTGTCTACAGCTCAACTGCAGCTGCTTTGACAAGACAAATGTTGTGTTATTTATCATCACAATAAAACTTAAACTCTGCTGTGTGTTTGTGGTGGTCTGATCGACTGTGTTTAATTTAGGAATGGGATGTTTTCACTAGGCTGATAGTTGGAGACATGGTTCAGAATCGCTCTCAAGCTCTCTTTCTCTCAATAATTATAGACACCTCTCCTTCAGTTGTATAAATTCTCTCTGTTTTTCTTCAAGACTCCCAGAAGTCTTTGCGATAGCAGTTTCCATCTTGGATTGATCAGGAGAGACTGACGGCTGTGGCCTTGCTCATGGTAGTGATGCAGAGTAGGACTTTTGACCAACAGCATGACGTGTGGTCCACATTAAAGCTTATTGTGACCTAGAGCCGCTCACTTAAAAAGGAGACCGACCCCAGTTTTAGTTTTTTACTAAGACTGTCAATTTAGCGCATTAATTTGGTGCAATTAAATCTATACAAATAAAATGTTAAAAAATGAACATAATTAATCATGCCCCCTGACTGTATGTAAATTCCATAATAATAATTCAGTAAACTTGTAGCTTGATGTACCACCTTCATGTTTTTGTAAGTCACAGTCAATAAACACTTCCAGCAAACTGATATAAACCTTTGCACTCAGACACCTGGATATTACATTAAGTCAGCCAATCAGATTGCAGCTTGCAGTTTCAGACGGTTCATAAATGGTCTGTGGGTTTGCCATCTTGAGGCCGAGACTCGACTACCGATATCCTGATTAATACATAATCCTCATCTCTCTCCAGAGCACATTTCCAGGGTTATATCAGTCTCAGTGTCTGAATGAGGAAGACCTCTGGCTCACATTCTCACACAGTTCCTGCTGCAAACAGGAAATCCCTCTTTCCATTGCCAAGAAGATCTCTCTCTTTCAGCAGGTCAGCTGTCAATCAACAGCACACACCGATCAGAACATATTAGAACCAGCTGCTTAGATTCAACCAAGTGTCTCTATCTGTCTGCCTCTCTCTCAGGTGTGGATAGTTCAGGCATTACTGCCTGCACAAATCATATGAGTAGGATGGTAGTATACTATTTTAAACATAGCTAGATAAAATATGCCTTTAGTACAGAACACACACACACAGCTCGGTATAATATATCTGAAGGCTGCATCTCACTCTTTGTCATCAGTTTGTGTCGAGCTTTTCTCTTTCAAGCTTTAATTACGATCTTCAGAGTGAAACTTAACCTTCACATATATTATAAATATACCTGATTCAGAGCTGTGTGTGTTTGTACAGTCAATACAAGGCTATTGATTTAGGTTTAGTCATCAGCTTATTATTACTTTCAAATAAGCTGAGTTTGTAACCACACACACACACACACACACACACACACACAAACACACAATTAGTGCTGATTGATGCTCTTTCGGGCCGCTTGTAATGAGACTCAATTAAAGCCTGAAAAAACACAACGTTCATCTTTTTTGCTTTGCAACTCACGGACACATACATCTTAAGCTATATAAGTGAGGACCTTTCTATATTGAAACTCTATTCTTAAATCTCACACAAACATGTTGATATTAGTAAGTTTAAAGCAAAGCATGGTTAGATGGCGAGTTTAATATGACGATCTTGTAAAAGCTAATGCAGAGATCAAACTTCATTCAGAATTCTGTTAATGTGAGATAATAATGTGCTTTTTGTTTCAGTATTGGATGTGGAGACAGAGAAAAAAGTTATCATTTACATTTCGTACGAAGTTCTGAAATTCAGGAACTTTGTAATGCCAAGGACCCCCAAATTTGATGATCCCTTGGCGAGGGACCTCCTGTCTGAGAAAAGTAGTAAACATGATATAATAAAGACTTCTTATTTACTCGATTAAATAATTGCCTTTTATATTTGTACTAAAGCAAAATAAATAAATAAATAAATAAATAAATAAATAAATAAATAATAATTAAATTTTTATATATATATATATATATATATATATATATATATATATATATATATATATATATATATATATATATATATAAACATTTTCAATTCAATTAAAATAATATAATAAAATAATAATTGATTTTAAATATTTATATTTATTGTGAAAAGCGCTATGTAAATACATTTGTAAGAGTGTGCAATAAAACAATGTGAATTACAACCCTTTTTTTCTATAATACTGTATATGAAATTATATGGCAATTTATTTTTATTTCTGTTTTTATTTACTGAGACTGTCAATACAATAAAATAATTGTTATAATGCCAGCATTTCCACAGGCTATATCGTGAAAAAAGTTTTCACTTAAACTTTAAAGTCCCCATTTACATAGGTCAGGCATATGAGGTATTGTTTGAAAGCTTAGAATCTGAACTTTTTTTTTTTTTCTTTTTTTTTGGGGGGGGATTTTTCCCTTTTTTCTCCCAATTTGGAATGCCCAATTCCCGATGTGCTCTAAGTCCTCGTGGTCGCATAGTGATTCACCTCAGTCCGGGTGGTGGAGGACGAATCCCAGTTGCCTCCGCATCTGAGACATTCAACCCGTGCATCTTATCACGTGGCTTGTTGAGCGCGTTGCCACGGAGACATAGCACGTGTGGAGGCTTCATGCCATCCACCACGGCAACCACGCTCAATTCACCATGTGCCCCACCGAGAACAAACTACATTATAGTGACCACAAGGAGGTTACCCCATGTGACTCTACCCTCCCTAGCAACCGGGCCAATTTGGTTGCTTAGGAGACCTGGCTGGAGTCACTCAGCACGCCCTGGGATTCAAACTAGCGAACTAGCAGGGGTGGTAGCCAGCGTATTTTACCACTGAGCTACCCCAGGCCCCCTAGAATCGGAACTTTTGAGAGAATACCATCACTAAAAACCTGAAAACATTTGCGCCCCTATTGGTAATAGGGTAGAAATATTAATATGAATATAAAAGTCTTTCACATGGCATTTAAATGGACAAGTCATATATCAAATGAAAGCTCTCATTCCCAGGAATGTGACTGTGAGTGTTGCCCTAATACCACAGTTTGAAAGATTTTCAAAAGAGTCACAAAATGCAATATGATTTCTGTAAGTAATCAAATACATACGTCCCTTTTATGCACCGATTATTGCTGCTGTAAGCCCCAAATAGCTTAAAGCATTATATCTGCTTTTACCTTAGGCAGATGTCTAAAAAAATAGCAATTTTTACTTGTCTGTGAGCTTGCTTGGCTGAATAATCTAATGTTATATCTTCGAAGTCCAGAAATAGATGATAAAATATTATATATCATCGCAAAGAAGAGGGTTTTAGCTTTCTAATGACACCTAGATTGAGCTTCTAGTCCACTCAGAGGCCGAGATATTCAATGAAATGATGAGGGTGGTGCATAAACTGAAAATTAGACTGAATGTCTATGGACGAGCACATATGTGAGGGCTAAAATACGTTAAAGCGCCACCTATATTTCAGATCTTTATATTGTGATGGAATGTGATAGTGAAAAAAAATATTTTTGTTAGTACTTGCAGCCATCTAGTGGAATAAAATAAGACTTTTCAAACTGAGATTGAGATTGAACAGAACCAGAATTACACGCTTGCAAAGTTGGGACAACAACAACAACAAAAAGATCTATTCATCTTAAGATTAATAACACATACAATATTATTTATGAATAATTGGAGCCCTTTTTTTATGCATTTAGTCCACAATGTGTGTGAATGGTGAGCTTTTAAATTTGAGTGTGAAAATTTGAAGACGGCAGCCCAATAATGCATCAAAGTTTAACGAGTTAACCATTAAATTAATGATTTAAGAATGAAACGGTAATAATGTAAACAAAACTTTTTTTCTTTGAAATTTTTTCCCCTTATACTTACTACTTACATTTCTTTCAAAGTTGTGTAATTAATTATCAGTGATCTGAAACAAGGAAGCTTATCGGTATCGGCAGACGCTGTTGTAAATAATCAGATAACGGTATTGGCACCCAAATATTTTCTTGGTGCGTCCCAACTTTGAGTATCTAATCTAATTGATGTGACTGACAGCAGCTATAGTTGTGTAATGAAGAAAGGTGGAACTATAGCATGATTCCAACATTAAAAAGCATACAGCAGTTTCAAGTCAAAGCAGAGGTAAAATGACAGTACAGTACGACATGCAACAATAACACAGTGATGGAGAAATGTGCTATCGCAGATAATCGAAGGTTGAAACCAGTATGTCAAAGGTGACTAGATGGTTTACTGTTTCTGCTGAATTCAGCTGGCATTAAATTCTCTCTCTCTGTTGAGGTCATGGTGAGTCCTGGAATCAGCAGAGCTTTGAAACTACAAATCAGCCCTGTGTGAATATCAGCCTTCCCATTTCCAAACACTCTTGCACTGTCCCCTGCTCCACCGCTCTCTCTCACGTGTGCGGGTCTCATTACTGATAATATAGCACTTTTGCCATCACCAGCATTTCCACCACCACATTCAGTAAAATGAATTGCCTAAATAACAAATAAAACGGCTTGTTTGCCAGCAGCTGTAGTTAAGTATGCAAGATATTTAGTCCAAGGGCGAATCATCGGTTAGCTTGTGATTAGCGTTTCCAGTGTACGCCGTAATTCATTTTTCCAAACACTATTGATTCGCGACACACCGGAGGAGAGAGGGGGAGGAAATGAATGAATGAACTGATGTAGAGATTGAGCGAGGAACTGTAATATATTGATTCTCAAAGAAAACTCAGAGATGTTCTGATATTACGTGTGCATTGTGGTCAGCGTCCATCTCCTCA
Source organism: Myxocyprinus asiaticus (assembly GCF_019703515.2). Taxonomy (NCBI): domain Eukaryota; kingdom Metazoa; phylum Chordata; class Actinopteri; order Cypriniformes; family Catostomidae; genus Myxocyprinus; species Myxocyprinus asiaticus. The sequence continues at coordinate 3,023,415 of NC_059382.1, forward strand.
CAGAGGACAGAAAAGAGTTGGCCGTGATGATGTCTGTAATATTACATCGTGGTAGCTAGGGTTTGAAACCCAGATTCGGTTCTAATTCAGAACCGGTTTGAATTTTAGAAAAATGATGGTTTCAAAACGGTATGATTTTCATGAATTTTGGTTCCATTCATGGTTTTTGAATGTTCAAATACTGACTGTGTTTCCTGCTGCACTACATACAGTGCAACCAGTGTAGTCCGATTCCTAAATGAATGACTCTTATTAGTTGGTTCATTTGAATCTATAGCGCAAAACATACAGTACGACCAGTGTAGTCCGATTCCCAAATGAATGACTCTAATTAGTCGGTTCATTTGAATCTATAGTGCAAAACATACAGTATGATCAGTGTAGTCTGATTCCCAAATGAATGACTCTAATTAGTCGGTTCATTTGAATCTATAGTGCAAAACATACAGTACGACCAGTGTAGTCCGATTCCCAAATGAATGACTCTAATTAGTCGGTTCATTTGAATCTATAGTGCAAAACATACAGTATGATCAGTGTAGTCCGATTCCCAAATGAATGACTCTTATTAGTTGGTTCATTTGAATCTATAGCGCAAAACATACAGCACGACCAGTGTAGTCCGATTCCCAAATGAATGACTCTTATTAGTTGGTTCATTTGAATCTATAGCGCAAAACATACAGTATGATCAGTGTAGTCTGATTCCCAAATGAATGACTCTTATTAGTTGGTTCATTTGAATCTATAGCGCAAAACATACAGCACGATCAGTGTCGTCTGATTCCCAAACTAATGACTCTTATAAACTGGTTCATTTGAATCTATAGTGCAAAACATACAGTACGATCAGTGTAGGCTGATTCCCGAATGAATGACTCTCATGAACTGGTTAATTTGAATCTATAACGCAAAACATACAGCACGACCAGTGTAGTCCGATTCCCAAAGGAATGACTCTAATTAGTCGGTTCATTTGAATCTATAGTGCAAAACATACAGTATGATCAGTGTAGTCTGATTCCCAAATGAATGACTCTTATTAGTTGGTTCATTTGAATCTATAGCGCAAAACATACAGTATGATCAGTGTAGTCCGATTCCCAAATGAATGACTCTAATTAGTCGGTTCATTTGAATCTATAGTGCAAAATATACAGTATGATCAGTGTAGTCCGATTCCCAAATGAATGACTCTTATTAGTTGGTTCATTTGAATCTATAGCGCAAAACATACAGTATGATCAGTGTAGTCCGATTCCCAAATGAATGACTCTAATTAGTCGGTTCATTTGAATCTATAGTGCAAAACATACAGTATGATCAGTGTAGTCCGATTCCCAAATGAATGACTCTTATTAGTTGGTTCATTTAAATCTATAGTGCAAAATATACAGTGTGACCAGTATAGTCCGATTCCCAAATGAATGACTCTTATTAGTTGGTTCATTTGAATCTATAGCGCAAAACATACAGCACGATCAGTGTTGTCTGATTCCCAAACTAATGACTCTTATGAACTGGTTCATTTGAATCTATAGTGCAAAACATACAGTACGATCAGTGTAGGCTGATTCCCGAATGAATGACTCTCATGAACTGGTTAATTTGAATCTATAACGCAAAACATACAGCACGACCAGTGTAGTCCGATTCCCAAAGGAATGACTCTAATTAGTCGGTTCATTTGAATCTATAGTGCAAAACATACAGTATGATCAGTGTAGTCTGATTCCCAAATGAATGACTCTAATTAGTCGGTTCATTTAAATCTATAGTGCAAAATATACAGTATGATCAGTGTAGTCTGATTCCCAAATGAATGACTCTAATTAGTCGGTTCATTTGAATCTATAGTGCAAAACATACAGTATGATCAGTGTAGTCCGATTCCCAAATGAATGACTCTTATTAGTTGGTTCATTTGAATCTATAGCGCAAAACATACAGTATGATCAGTGTAGTCCGATTCCCAAATGAATGACTCTAATTAGTCGGTTCATTTGAATCTATAGTGCAAAACATACAGTATGATCAGTGTAGTCCGATTCCCAAATGAATGACTCTTATTAGTTGGTTCATTTAAATCTATAGTGCAAAATATACAGTGTGACCAGTATAGTCCGATTCCCAAATGAATGACTCTTATTAGTTGGTTCATTTGAATCTATAGCGCAAAACATACAGCACGATCAGTGTTGTCTGATTCCCAAACTAATGACTCTTATGAACTGGTTCATTTGAATCTATAGTGCAAAACATACAGTACGATCAGTGTAGGCTGATTCCCGAATGAATGACTCTCATGAACTGGTTAATTTGAATCTATAATGCAAAACATACAGCACGACCAGTGTAGTCCGATTCCCAAAGGAATGACTCTAATTAGTCGGTTCATTTGAATCTATAGTGCAAAATATACAGTATGATCAGTGTCGTCTGATTCCCAAATGAATGACTCTTATTAGTTGGTTCATTTGAATCTATAGTGCAAAACATACAGTATGATCAGTGTAGTCTGATTCCCAAATGAATGACTCTAATTAGTCGGTTCATTTAAATCTATAGTGCAAAATATACAGTATGATCAGTGTAGTCTGATTCCCAAATGAATGACTCTTATTAGTTGGTTCATTTGAATCTATAGTGCAAAACATGCAATATGACCAGTGTAGTCCGATTCCCAAATGAATGACTCTTATTAGTCGGTTCTTTTGAATCTATAGCGCAAAACATACAGTATGACCAGTGTAGTCTGATTCCCAAATGAATGACTCTAATTAGTCGGTTCATTTAAATCTATAGTGCAAAATATACAGTATGATCAGTGTAGTCTGATTCCCAAATGAATGACTCTAATTAGTCGGTTCATTTGAATCTATAGTGCAAAACATACAGTATGATCAGTGTAGTCTGATTCCCAAATGAATGACTCTTATTAGTTGGTTCATTTGAATCTATAGTGCAAAACATACAGTATGACCAGTGTAGTCCGATTCCCAAATGAATGACTCTAATTAGTCGGTTCATTTGAATCTATAGTGCAAAACATACAGTATGATCAGTGTAGTCATTCATTTGGGAATCAGACTATACTGGTCACACTGTATATTTTGCACTATAGATTTAAATGAACCAACTAATAAGAGTCATTCATTTGGGAATCAGACTCTTATTAGTTGGTTCATTTAAATCTATAGTGCAAAATATACAGTGTGACCAGTATAGTCCGATTCCCAAATGAATGACTCTTATTAGTTGGTTCATTTGAATCTATAGCGCAAAACATACAGCACGATCAGTGTCGTCTGATTCCCAAACTAATGACTCTTATGAACTGGTTCATTTGAATCTATAGTGCAAAACATACAGTACGATCAGTGTAGGCTGATTCCCGAATGAATGACTCTCATGAACTGGTTAATTTGAATCTATAATGCAAAACATACAGCACGACCAGTGTAGTCCGATTCCCAAAGGAATGACTCTAATTAGTCGGTTCATTTGAATCTATAGTGCAAAACATACAGTATGATCAGTGTAGTCTGATTCCCAAATGAATGACTCTTATTAGTTGGTTCATTTGAATCTATAGCGCAAAACATATAGCATGGCCAGTGTAGTCCGATTCCCAACTGAATTACTCTTATTAGTTGGTTCATTTGAATCTATAGCGCAAAACATACAGCACGATCAGTGTCGTCTGATTCCCAAACTAATGACTCTTATGAACTGGTTCATTTGAATCTATAGTGCAAAACATACAGTACGATCAGTGTAGGCTGATTCCCGAATGAATGACTCTCATGAACTGGTTAATTTGAATCTATAATGCAAAACATACAGCACGACCAGTGTAGTCCGATTCCCAAAGGAATGACTCTAATTAGTCGGTTCATTTGAATCTATAGTGCAAAACATACAGTATGATCAGTGTAGTCTGATTCCCAAATGAATGACTCTAATTAGTCGGTTCATTTAAATCTATAGTGCAAAATATACAGTATGATCAGTGTAGTCTGATTCCCAAATGAATGACTCTTATTAGTTGGTTCATTTGAATCTATAGTGCAAAACATGCAATATGACCAGTGTAGTCCGATTCCCAAATGAATGACTCTTATTAGTCGGTTCTTTTGAATCTATAGCGCAAAACATATAGCATGGCCAGTGTAGTCCGATTCCCAACTGAATGACTCTTATTAGTCGGTTCTTTTGAATCTATAGCGCAAAACATATAGCATGGCCAGTGTAGTCCGATTCCCAACTGAATGACTCTTATTAGTCAGTTCTTTTGAATCTATAGCGCAAAACATACAGCTCGACCAGTGTCGTCTGATTCCCAAACTAATGACTCTTATGAACTGGTTCATTTTAATCTATAGCACAAAACATACAGCACAACCAGTGTAGCCTGATTCCCAAACTAATGACTCTTATGAACTGGTTCATTTGAATCTATAGCGCAAAACATACAGCACAACCAGTGTAGCCTGATTCCCAAATGAATGACACTTATTAGTCGGTTCATTTGAATCTATGGCACAAAACATACATCACGATCAGTGTAGCCTGATTCCCACACGAATGACTCTTATTAGTCGGTTCTTTTGAATCTATAGTGCAAAACAAACAGTGTTACCAGTGTAGTCCGATTCCCAAATGAATGACTCTTATTTTTTGGTTCTTTTGAATCAACAGCCCAAAATATAGACCATGACCAGTGTAGTCTGATTACCAAACAAATTAATCTTATGAACCGGTTCATCTGAATCAACAGCACAAAACATACAGCGTGACCAGTGTCTACTAGTTTCCGAACAAATGACTCTTCTGAGTTGGCTCCTTTGAATCTATAGTGCAAAAAATACAGCGAGACCAGTGTAGTCCGATTACCAAATGAATGACTCTTATGAACTGGTTCATCTGAATCTACAGCACAAAACATATAGCGTGACCAGTGTCTTCCAATTTCCGAACAAATGACTCTTGTGAGTTGGTTCTTTTGAATCAATAGTGCAAAACATACAGTGCAACCAGTGTCGTCTGATTCCTGAATGAATGACTCTTATGAACTGTTTATTATTTGGTTCTTTTGAATCTACTTTTGTGTTCCACAGAAGAAAGAGAGTGATACAGGGTTGGAACAACATGAGGGTGAGTAAATGATGACAATTAAAATGTTTTGGTGAACTATCCCTTTAAAATTCTGTTTATGTAGGCAGCTCACTAAGTTCTGAAACAGCTACCGTGTCTGCCATCCTCTTATTGGATGCTCTCTGCCACTCGCAACACCTTGCAGTGTCAATTACCCTTCACGCACCACACAGAGGTCTTTCTTTACCTCAATCATTGTCTCTCTCTCTCTTTTCGTTTACTCTTATCGGATCACTAATTTCTCACTTGTTTTTTTCTGGTTTCCTTGTGTGAGTCTCACGGTAAATGAGCTGTAAATGTGAAGGCCACCTTGGCTGAAGACACTGCATCACTCGGCTTACTCTGATTGACTGTGCCAGTGCATGAACCCTAGACGGTCCGATTTGATGGGTTTGGAGCACAGCACTATGATTATTACTATGCTAAAATAAATAATAACATTCCCCATGAATAGCAATGCCCGTTCCACTGTCATTAACTCTAATGCTGTGTCATTATGAATTAAAGCTGAACTGGGTCTTACACCGCACTACATTTTTAAAGACGTCTGAGCACAGACTCTGATAGAAGTAGACCTGTTCCCCTACCACCACTGTGTCCCTAACAATTACTTTACTTTTTGCCTCTGCTGACTCGAAATATGTCACATCAGCCTCTGTCTCTCCATGAAAATGCTGAAGGCAACCCTCTGTGACTTCAAAAGTCCAAATTTAACATAATGCCACTCCCAATGAAGGATTATATACCTAGGGTTTTAATCATTAAACACTTTATTCAGTTTTAGAAGCATTTTTTGAGTCAGTCACTTGAACTGGTCACTGTAAATTACAACTCCTAGTAGCTGACAAAATGATTTGACTTTTATGTTACATTGGGTTTTCTTTTTCTACTTTAGCAACAAAATCTCAGTGTTCTCTCTTTGCACTGTCAAACGAACAAGTGATAGCCATTGCTGAAGCATTTTACCAACCAGAAATTAGCATAAATAATTCAGACTCAAAGTAATGGCCAGCATCGTCCAATCACTGTCAACCATGTTAAAATAAAATTTTGCATTATAAATTCTGAATCTATGTACTGATTATCATTGTCCCATGTCTGTCGAACATGTTGAGTGATCTAAACATCATCTGCAGCCTGAAACTGAACTTTTGATCAGATTTTAGGAGTGAATGCACTTAGCTGTATAGGAAAGAAATAGGATGCTCCCTTGCTCCCTATGTAGTGACTCACTTCACCTCCAATGTGCTGTCTGTCTGCACTGGTCTCAGAACAGTTCAAAATGCACCTTATTTTCATCCTAACTCCATATAAAGCCTCTGAAAGCAACATTTTTCAGCTTTTGCATGAATACATTGTGATAATGCACAGTAAATATAGGATTTCTAAGCATAAATAGTGCTAAAGTACACAAAAGTGGTCTTTGTCTTTAACAGCATGCCTCAAATATAAAAAATGGCATGTAGGATGAAACTAGAGACTCTAGTATCTTTTGACTCAAACAGGTTTCAATGTAAAATCTTATCAGAGTTTCTTAACAGACGTAGTTTTGTTGGCGTTTCTCCCAAAGAGAAACTCCGCTGTGATCAGCGCCATGTTGTTTTATCACATGACTTCGTACCAAATAGGCCAAAGTAAAAACTTCTACTGTATTATAATGAATTTTTAGTTATTTATATGTTGCTTGCAAACTGTTTTATTTAGTCAGAATACACTGCTCTTTTTGAATGGCCATCAATGGGTGTCAGGTGAACTGAGAATTTATCTGCGAATTATTTAGCAGCTTTCAGTGCCGTTTCATTGAATGAGTTTAAACAGCTCTTTCTTACATCCTTGGCAGGATGTATCTCTTTGCTTTGATTCACATACGTCAACGTGTGTCCAACTATCGTTCTTATATTGCAATTCTTACAACGTTTCCATCCAAATGGCCAGTTACTGTTTTTTATTCACTTGCCAAAGGCTCTCAATTGGGGCTTGGCAGATGTTCACTTTGGATTTTGCTGAAAGAGTTTTGGATGCTTTCAAAGTCTTAACAGTGTTCCTCTGTGTATGCAAGAGAGTAACAGACGTGTGTCTCTGTTAATGAGTTTGATGTCTAGCGCTGAGTCACTGTGTGTGTGTACGCTTACTCAAAATGTTAATGGATCTTTCTTTCTAATCCTCTTACGAGCGACACTAAGCTTCAGTCATTTAACAGCTGTTACGGACCTGACCGGCCTTCTGAGACGTGTGTGTGTGTGTGTGTTATCCAGGTTAAAACTGCAATAGAATATCAATAGAATAGCTTTGCGCTGTCCTGTTCTTGTGCCTGCTATGGAAATGGCAGTGTAAGGTTGCTTGAAGATATTCTGTCCCCTCTCAAGAGCTCAGAGCACGTATAGGTTGGGGACAAATTTGTCCTCAGAAGTGAGGTAAATCTGACAAATCCTTTCTTTGAGAATGTCCTGAAAGGTAAAAATTATTTATAGATAAAGAAACTAATGTTTCAGTGTTATTTGTGTGTGTTTTAATGTGTGTCAGACATCACATACGCTCCACTGAAGTGTGCAGGAGTGTCTTTAATGCGTCTTACACAGCAGATCACCTATGTGAGACCAGAGTGTGTGTGTGTGTGTGTGTGTGTGTGTGTGTGTGTGTGTGTGTTTCCTGCTGTTTTGAGTCGGGTAATTGTGTTTTTGAAAGCCCTGCAGAAACTCACGGGTCATGTGGAGAAATGTGTGTGTTGTGTAGGGCTGAGTATCACCAACTGGCTCATTATACGATACATGTTACGGTTCAACATAATGCAGTGCATCGCAATATCATACAATGTACGTACAGCGCTGTTGTCTCTCTGTCGATTTGTTTCCCTGTCTGTCTGTTTCTCTTCCTGTCTGTCTGCCTGCCTATCTTTCTCTTTTTCTACCTGTCTGTGTGTCTGTCTGTTTGTCTGTCTGTCAATCTGTCTGCCTGATCTTTTTGTCTGTCTACCTGTCTGTCTTTTCTTTGTCTACCTGTCTTTGTGTGTTTGTCTGCCAATCTGTGGGTATGTCTGTCTGTCTGTCTGTCTACCTGCTTCTCTTTGTCTGTCTGTCTACCTATCTGTTTGTTTGCCTGTCTGTCTATTTGTCTACCTGTCTGTCTGTCTGCCTGCCTGCTTTTCTGTCTGTCTGCCTGCCTGTCTTTCTCTTTGTCTAACTTTCTGCGTGCTTGTATGTCTGTTTGTTTACCAATATGTGGGTCTGTCTGTCTGTTTGATTATCTGTCTGTCTGCCTATCTATTTGCCTATCTGTCTGTCTGCCTTCCTGTCTGTCCGCCTGCTTTTCTCTCTGTCTACATGTCTGTCTTTTCTTTGTCTATCTGTCTGCGTGCTTGTCTGTCTGTTTTTCTACCAATCTGTCTGTCTGCCTGTCTGTTTGTTTGCCTGTCTGTCTGTTTCTCTACCTGTCTGTCGGTTTGTCTCCCTGTCTGTCTGCCTGCTTCTCTGTCTGTTTGTATACCAGTCTGTTGGTCCCATCTGTCTATTTATCTGTCTGTCTGCCTTCCTGTCTCTCTTTTCTTTGTCTATCTGTCTGTGTGCTTGTCTGTCTGTCTTCCTGTCTGTTTGTTTGCCCGTGTGTCTGTTTATCTACCTATCTGCCTGCTTGTCTGTCTGCCTGATTTTCTGTCTGGCCCCCTGTCTGTCTGCTTGCCTTCCTGTTTGTCTACCTGTCTGTCTGCCTGCCTGCTTCTGTCTGTCTACCTGTCTGTCTGCTTGTCCCCCTGTCTGTATGTCTACCTGTCCGCATATCTGTACTTAGAACCAATAAAAGAGATGAACATATTACTTGTCTTTCTCTGTCTGTCTGTCTTTAGGACTGAGGGAGCTGTCTCCTCCTCTGTTGAATCTGAAACGGTTGTATGGTGAGACGCTGGAGACTGAAACCGTCTTACTGATCATCTCAGCTGGTGCTGATCTGTCTCAAGAGCTGCTAGAACTCGCCAGTCAGATCGTGGGCCAAGAAAACTACCATGAGGTAACACACACACACACACACACACACACATGATAGAAACTCAATGGGTCTATTCCAAAACCTAGTGAGCTGCCCCACTGTCCCCTGCCTACACAGGAAGCAGTCATTTATGGCAGCATCCTAACTTAAATGGAACATCATAAGAGAGTGATTTGGAACGCTCTACATAGGCAGCAACTTTGCGTGTCATTCAAATAGCAATCCTCACGCTAAGGGGTACTATGGTGTACTTTTCATTAAGCAATAGGCTACACAATAACCCAAGGCAGCTTGATTTCAAACTTTTAACTTTATTTTTAATTTATTTTAACTAAAAACTGAAGTGCAATAAAAATATGTGTTGTTCAATGTTTTGAAAGATGGCTTTTCAATAGTTGTGAAGGGCAACATCTCTTTGGCAACGAACTGACTTCATCCGTGCATTCTCTCCATCATGGGCTACTGGCCGGGTATTTCATTGTCCGGGCAAATACCTCACCTTATTGTGGGTTGATGCTGGTTTAATGTTGGTGTTTTATTACCTTTCATCCCAGGACCCAGTTTAGCTGCTTCGGAAGGGTAATGACCTTGAATGTGTGAATAAATAATTTTTGTTCTTTCCTAGGGCTGGGCGATATGTAAGAAATATGTTCACAATATTTTTATAAAACAAATATATATCACAATATATATTTACATCGTCAACCCCCCGGCTGAGGGATCGGTGAATATTCTTGCTTTAGTGATTTTGCATTGAAAATGAAATTAATTTATTTAAAAAAGTAAAACCTTAAACCCAAGACATTTCTAAATTCAAATTGCACTTCAAACGAAACGAATAAGCAATTAAAATAACGAAGTGGTCAAAAAAATCCATAAAGGACCACGTTTCCATTTACCATCATGCAGCTATTCATCTATGACAACAGGCGGAAAATGACTAATACATATTAAGATCTAAAAACAATTATAAATGTAAACATAATAATTATAATGATTATAATAATCACTGAAATATACAACCCCTATTCCCAAAAAACTTGGGACAGTATGAAAAATGCTAATAAAAACAAAAATGTTTGATTTGTAAATTATATTCACCCTTTGCTATTTTGAAAGCACTACAACTACACATTATACGATGTCTTTCCTTGTGAATTTCATTTTTTTTTTTTTAAATGTACAGTCATTTTAAATAGATGATTGCAACACACTCCAAAAACGTTGGGACAGTCAAGTGTTTACCTCTGTGAAACATCACCATTTCTTCTAATAACACTTATATATATATATAGCTGCCCAATTGTACGGGGTCTTCGTTGCCATATGGTGTGCTTTTTAATATGCCACACATTCTCAATTGGACACAGGTCAGGACTGCAGGCAGGCCAATCTAGCACCCGCACTCTCTGCTCACACAATCATGCACTTAAAATCCAGGCAGTATGTGATTTGAAGTTGTCCTGCTGAAAATGCGGGACGACCCTGGAAAAGACGGTGCTGGATGGCAGCATATGTTGCTCCAAAATTTGTACATATCTGTCTGCATTAATGGTGCCCTCACAGATGTGCGAGTTACCCATGCCATGGGCACTGACACACCCCTGGCCCATACAGACACTGGCTTTTGGACCTGACGCTGATGACATCTTGGATGGTCCTTTTCCTCTTTGGTCCAGATAACACGACGAGTGTGTTTTTCAAAAATGATTTGAAATGTGGACTCTTCGGACCAAAAAACACAGTTCCACTGTTCTACTTTCCATCTAAGATGAGACCGAGTCCAGAGAAGTCAGCAGCGCTTCTGGACAGTGTTGATGTATGGCTTCTCCTTTACATAGTAAAGCCTCAACTTGCATCTGTGGATGCAGCGGCGAGTGATGTTGATTAAAGGTTTACTAAAGTAATCCCAAGCCCATGTTCATGATATCCATTACAGATGAATGATGTTTTTTAAGACAGTGATGTCTGAGGGATCGGAGATCACGCACATTCATAAGTGCTTTTCGTCTTGCCCTTTACGCACCAAAATTATACCAGATTCCTTGAATCTTTTAACTATATTGTGCACTTTAGAATGTGAAATGCCCAAAATCCTTCCAATTAGTCTTTGGGGAACATTGTTCTCAAAGTGCTGGATTATTTGCAGAAGCATCTGTTGGCAAATTGACTAGTCTCGAATGATCCTCGCTCTTGAAGGACTAGGCTGTTTTTGGAGGCTCCTTATATACTATGACACGATTGCCACACCTGTTTAACATCTCCTGTTTCACATCGCCTTGTTATTTCAACTCGTCAATTGTTATTAGTCTTAAATTGCCCGTCTCAACTTTTGGAACGTGTTGCAGTCATCTGATTTAAATTTACTGTACATTTTCAAAAAAACAAACAAACAATGAAATTCACAAGGTAAAGCATCATATAATGTTTAGTTGTAGTTTTTTCAATATTGAAAAGGGTGAATATAATTTACAAATCACTCCTTTTTGTTTATATTAGCATTTTTCATACTGTCCCAACTTTTTCGGAATTGGGATTGTAAATCATGGTTCGAGGTGAACGTGTTTTTGTATTATTTTATGATTTATTCACAGATGTATAGGCTATATATAAAGTGACCCTGCAGAGTTGCGCTCACAATGAACTGCTCTGTTGAAATAAAGTGAACTGAACTCAAAGCACCTCCTGAGCTGAGATGTCTGAGGTCATTTGCAGCATTCTCATAGATTATACTATTCTTGCAAAAAAATTTCAGAAGACTGAAACAAAGAAAGAGTGAAAACCCTTGTACTGAGTAAAACCTGCAACACCGTACACCGTGGCAACCCTAGTGTCGGGAGCATGCCAATGATGCATTAAAATGCCGCCTACGGAGGCAGCTCACTATGTTTTAGAATAGACTCATTGTTGGTGAAGTTGTGCAGTGAAATAAAGCAATAAGTGACTCGAGGCTGTGCATTAGAGTGGTTTTTACCACAGATAATGTTTGTTTTTGGCTCGACACAAAGCAGAGAAAACTCTTGAGACTTGATAACAGATAAAACTTGATAATATGATAAATGATGCCAATATAAAATAAATAAGGACATACGTATATTAATACAACTACAGCTATTATGCAATAAAAGCATGTGGTTCATTAAGTTAACTTAAGGCTGTTTATGGTTGATGCATTAATATAAAATTTACTTGATGTGCGGTCACATATGGATGCGTATTGACTAATTTGTAATAGCTACAGACATGGCACATCCAATCAGATTTTAGCACCACAACTCTTTGCTTTGTAATCTGATATGCAGTATAGAACAAACAGTTTGTGGTGTAAAATCAACACAGATTGACATGACTCTCTGTGTGTGTGTGTGTGTTCAGGTGGCGATGGGTTAGGGTCAGGCTGATGTGGCTCTACAGATGCTCAGAGAGTGCGTGCGCTCTGGTGAATGGCTGTGCTTGAAAAACCTGCACCTCGTCACAGCGTGGCTCCCCATACTGGAGAAGGTCAGGAATACATCATCGTCTGTCTGTGTCTCTGGTTGTCCATCGCATGTCTGCCTGATCTCTCTGATCTGTCTGTCAGGTCTAACCATCCACCTGATCTATCATCTGACTGTCTGCCGTACGGTTAGCACCTCTGTCCGTCAGTTCTATCTATCATCTATCGATCTGTTGGTTGGTCGGTCGGGCTGTCGGCCTGTCTGTCTGTCAGTCACTTTTTATTGTCTTTTTGTCAATTATTTTTATTTATCTAGCTTTCTGTATGTCTCTGTCCATCCGTCTGTCCATCTATCTGCCTGTCCATTTTATCTGTTTATGTAACTTTCTATCTGTCCTTCTGTCTGATCTATCTGTCTGTCTGTCTGTCTGTCTGTTTGCATGTCTCTGTTGTCTGTCACATCAGTTGTTGTTATCTGAGGTTGCAGTTAATTATAAGTTATGTTATATAATATAATAATATAATATTGAAATAATTTTGTCTGAAAGTGAAAGTTAATCTGAGACTGATTTCGTCTCAACCTGCCTGTGTGTGTGTGTGTGTGTGTGTGTGTGTTACTGAGAGAGAGATTACTGTCACAGAAACTTTAATTGCTTTTGTTTTCATTTTTTTGTTCCTTCTCGTGTGTGTGTGTGTGTGTGTTTTCTATAACACTGCAGATTTATAATGGATTTGGAATGAATGTATGAGTCTGAGAGAACTAATTCCTCTAAAACTCACAAACAGAAGATTGTTATTGTAGTCAGACATGTGATGTACATTTCTAATGTGTGTGTGTGTCTGTGTGTGTGTGGGCGAGTTTGTGTGTGTGTGTGTGTGTTTGGAGGTGGGGGGCGTGGCTCAAAAGATGCACTCAGTTCCTTTCATATAGACAGACAGTATGTCACGTGTGTGTTCAGGCTCTTCCAGAACTCAAGAAGAACTTGAAGAGGATGTATGAATCGTGGAGTTCAGAGCAGATCAGTAAAGGCGGCCAGCTGACATGTGCTCAGTCTCTTCTGTCTGGCCTGGTTCCACACTGTGTGTCAAGAGAGACGCAATTACATTCCACAGGTACATATTACACACATGTAATGACCGACTGCAAGTACAGGTAACTACACTGACCTACAAATGCAAAACACAGTAACTGCGCCAACACTGAAACTGAGAAAAATGACTTAAACGCTTTTTGGTTGAGGTGTGGATTTTATAATTAGAAGAGAGAGGTTTGCATATGGATTATAAATAAAGAATAATTAACAATACCCCCAGTTCTGAATATTTTAATGATATAATAAAAACAGGCAACTGCTACTAGTTACTTAAAGGTGCGCTCAGTAATGTTTTGAAGTAAGTTGAAGTGACTTACATTGGTCTACAGTGACACCTAGTGGCCTGGAAGCTGCATCATTCAAACACAGTAGGTTACACTTACCAATGCCATTGTAGAAATTCACTATGCACAGTAAACCATGATTAATTTAATCCATGAATGAAAGTGTCCAATAACAGGGCAGTTACTGAGATTAAGCAAGTAGTGTTTAGCTGGTCATGTGATCCTAACAAGGTTGCTCCCATGATCCAACTCTGATCCAACTGACCCTGTGTTGGGGTTGATTTTATCAAGTGCACAACATAAGTTTAGTTAGTAATTAACAAAAATGTAAATTATTTTGCAATATTACATTTGCCTGTTTTTTACCTAAGAACTTGAGCTTTCATTTGCTCCTAGTTGGGCTATTTTGAGATATTGGCCTAGTTGAGATATTCATCAAAGAATAAAACGTGGTCCAACCAAGTCTGGTCTCCCCTATTGCAATTTTCACAACTGTTTTCTCTGAGTCTGAATCTCATCATTGAGGCAAAACATTGTTATACTCCAAAGGGATAGATCACCCAAAAATGAAAGTTCTCTCATTTACTCACCCTCATGCCATCCCAGATGTGTGTGACTTTCTTTCTTCTGCAGAACACAAATGAAGATTTTTAAAAGGATATTTCAGCTCTGTAGGTCCATACAATGCAAGTGAATGGTGACCAGACCTTTTGTAGCTCCAAAAATCACATAAAGGAAACGTAAAAGTAATCCAAACGACTTCAGTGGTTAAATCCATGCCTTCAGAAGCTATATAATAGGTGTGGATGAGAAACAGATCAATATTTAAGTCCTTTTTTAACTCAAAATCTCCACTTTAACTTTCACTTCCAGATGTGAAAGTGAAAGTGGAGATTTAAAGTAAAAAAAGTACTTAAATATTGATACTGTACCTATTACGTACTATCATGTAAGATCATGGATGTGTTTAAGAACGAGACTTTAATGAATTCAGACTATGAATTCAAATACTGGAGTCAGGGCTTTAAAGAGCTGCATTTAATTAAGTGTAGTTTCTTTTGCATCTCTCTCTTTGTTCAGTGGTTGATCAGTACAGGTTTATGACATTGCATATGATCGTACCTTTACTACCACATTCTTGTGGAGATGTATATGTTGTCATGCATATGTTAATGAACGAAACACACACACAAATAAGCCTCTTGACTTAATAATTCATTATTAAAGACTTCAGTTTTCAGTTTGTTCAACACGCACTCACGCTTGCATGCACGCACACACACACACAAACAGGGGTTCTGGTCTAGTTTTACAGTAGATGAAGCAGACAGGCTCCTGTAGCAACCTTCAGGAAAGATTGCAAACACAGTAAACCTGTCTGTCTCTCTCTTTCTGTCTCTCTCATTAAGTAGGACAGTTTCTAAAAAAAAATCTGTGAAGAATTCAAGCTTGTCTGAGGGGGCTGATCATCTTTTAAAGGGGAAGTTTATCTTTTGAAATAAGTTTGATAAACTATGTCTTTGATAACTCTGAATTCTCTCCACAGTCCAAACAGTACTGAAACTAACTGCAAAAATGATGCAAAAATTACAACAGTGATCTCATTAACATATGCCCGCCCACTTTTAATATATTCAACACCTATTGTGAACTATGCCATCACAGTGAGGTTAACCAATCATAACAGAGTTTATGTACACAGAAGTCTTAAAGGGACAGTAGCAACTAGGGGTGGGTAAAAATATCGATTTACCAATGCATAGCTTGAACGATCTAAATATTGATTCTTGAATCCCAACGATCAATCTTTTACTCAGTGCGCAAACCTCTACTACAATGAGAGAGAGGAAATCACTCGCATTTGCAACCAAATTTCACGCTATATGGCTAAAATGTACACATTTGGCAATTGGCTGGTGAATGTTCAGATTTCACTTGCTTGTACTGTAATTATGTAGTATATTGGTAAGTATTCAGCAGCGAGATCCTTTCACAGTGTGCTGAGAGTGAAGTTGTTCCATGTGTATCCAAAGACAAGATCCACCCATTTGTCATTGAATAATGTCTCTTTTACATTTATGCATTTGGCATACACTTTTATCCAAAGTGACTTACAGTGCACTTATTACATGGACAATCCCACTGGAGCAACCTGGAGTAAAGTGCCTTGCTCAAGGACACAATGGTGGTGACTGTGGGGATCAAACCTGCAACCTTCTGCTTACCAGTTGTGTGCTTTAGCCCACTATGCCACCACCACCACTTTTAATATCCTGTCTGTTCTTTACAGTCAGTTGTTGATCAAAACAGCAAAAAATAAACATTTAATTCTAATCAGGCATAGCACAGATGAGATAAAACCATTCGAACCTTCTCTAGTCTCCTGGAAATCATGCAGTGGTAGACAGTTTGCCTGAGGATGACAGACTCACTTTCTTCAGCCTGTCTGCAAACATCGAGCAATCGTCACAGAAAATCATCAGCTCACAGGTGTGTGTGTGTGTTTATTTTATTGTACTGAGGTCATGAAGGGTCAGAGGTGTTTTGAGAACATTGTGCTAAGCAGGACATTCCTCAACATCAAAGGTTTATGTGTGTGAGATTGTTGTTCTTTTCCTGTAAAGTGGAGATCACAATGTGCTGACAGACTGCTTCAGTATATTTCTCATGAAATTTCACATACTATATTTAATAAATTAAGCTAATCATATTTGCTTGATACCCAAACCCTTAAAGCCATGGTACTCAACATTAGGCCTTCAAACCATCTTTTTGTTGCCCGTGTGATGTTGAAATCATATAGAATTAGTAGATGTGCATGAATTTTGAGGTGTTCTAGAGCACTTACGGTAATTCTCAGTATCGATAAATTGCTGGACTGTTATAGAGAAAAGGAAATGGCAAACGAATAAAAAGAAGTAATTAAACTACAAGGTCACAAACATAAATGTGATTATAATCACTTTGTATAACATGTATATAACATACAGTATCACACAGCACGAGTCAATGAGTGTCGGTGACAAACTCGTTAGAAGAGTTTAACAGAGATATACAATATTCTCGCTGTGGAAAAAGTTCTTATCCTGCAAAGACTTTTCTCCCAAATGCTTAATTATTTATGATTTACGTTACTTATCTAAAAATAACTCTAAAAATAGGGTAAGATGCTAATGATTTCTCATTGAAGCACTTTTGGAGCTAGTACTGGATATCTTGTATGTGTCTTGTTTTGAGGGTGCTGTATCTTGTTAATGTGTGGTTCTTTTAAAAACAAAAAAAACATATAGGCCTACATGATCATTATTATAATATATATCACAGTTTTTATTTTTTAAAGGAGTACACTTTTACGAGAATTAAATACTAATGTTTTTATTTTATTCTAGTTAAATACATGTTTCTATGATGTATTAAATAACATATTTAACAATATAAAAAAGCAAATAAATATGTAAATAATAATAAAAAAAAAAAGTGTGCCCCTCGAGGCTAAAGGGATCCTGCTTTCTGGCCCCTCAGCTTTCCAAAGTTGAGTACACCTGCCTTAAAGGGATAGTACACCCGCAAATCATCATCATCATCATCATTTACTCACCCTTATGCTGTCTCAAACTCGTATGACTTTTATTCTTCTACAAAGGTAACTTAAAGCATATATGAGATGTTTTTGTCCATACAATATAAGTCAATGGGGTCCAAAACTTTCAAGCTCTATAAAAGACAAAGGCAGCATAAGACTCAAGTGGTTTAATCCATGTCTTCTGAAGCGATATGATCACTTTCGATGAGAAACAGACCAAAGTTTCAGTCCTTATTCATTCTCTTGATATCCGCAGTCTCCTTGGTGCGTTCACACACTTCCTTGTGCTTTACGCACACGCAGATACTTAGACACTTTGCAGATAGTTACGGCTACATCTCTTTCTGGTATACTTGCACTTATCATGCAAAAGTTTACTGGTTTAGCAGCTTAACATGGTCACAACAAGAGTTGAAAAATTGGATACAGACAAAAAGCTTGGCACAGACAAGGCTAGTAAGCGGTTATTACACGGCTCTATGGAATACTCATTTTTTTTTTTAATAATCTCAGCACATCCGGGGATAAATTGATATCAGTCTGGTCAACTGGGTATAATGATTCATCTCTCCTGCTTCATATATCACTCTGCGACCTCTACAAGTAAACTAATAAAATAGTTTTAAGTCAAATCAATATTTCATGTCCACTGATTTATTTATTTGGCTATTAGTCTTGTAATAAGAGGGATAATAAACACCAACAGAACAGATGCAAACCAGAGGTGGAATTGATCTCTTTCTTCTCTCATAATAACATAAGTTGAATGGAAATTAATCTATCATATCCATTTAATTATTGATTTTGTAAGTGGCCGTGTAATAAGCTGGATAATGAGCAGTCAGTCTATTAAAGTAAAGTTTAAGAGGACCTCTTAAAATGTTCCACTTAAAATAGGTTTCAGTATATTGAGATGACATTTTTCAATAAGTTGGCCCTCAGAAGTATAGCAACACATCTGTAGTTGGAATGGTCAATAAAATTAACATAGCTTGAATATCCTGCACTTTCGTGAATGAAACAGGCAAATTGCCACCTATTCAGCTCACTGTCGCTCTCTCACTTTACACACACACACACATGCACACTGTTTGTGTTTGCAGACTGTTGCACCGTGCTCTTATTTGTCACTGTCAGGTTTAAACTGATCTTTGCCTCACACTCTCACACACACACACACACACTCACACACACACACACACACACACACACACACACACACACACACTGCAGTCTGTAGTGTGTGTGTGTGTGTGTGTGTGTGTGTGAGTTTAGCTCATGTAATGAGACCAATTTATCAGACAAGAGTGGCCCACACTTCTGCTGCAGTTCACTTCAATCAGAGTTAGAGACAAATGGATGATAGTGTACGGTATCTACTGCACTCACCTCTGCTCTGTGTGTCTGTGTGTGTTTATTTAGGTATAGTTTGAGGACAAATTGTTCCACAGATGTGAGCTAAATGTGAGAAAATATCCTTTTGAGAACCTCCTCATTTGGAAAAACAATTCATGCATAGAATATGATATTACTGAATTAAAAAAATACAAAATGTTTGCATTTAGGGTTTTGGGTTAGTATGTAGTAAGAAGCTTTATATAAAATGCATGGTTTGTCCTCATTTTAGATAGCTTATGCTGTCTTCCCATGCTTGTCGGATGATCTGACTTCCTACTTCTGAAGTTGCAACAGAGCACAACTTTCTGGCCGTCTTGTATTTTCTACATTTATTGCTTCCATCTGAATTTCATAAACTCCTTCATAAAAGAGTTCTAAGTCACGAACCAAACTAACCATGTCCGAGGTGAATCACTGCCGTAAATTGTCCCAACGGTCAGAGGCAAAAATGACGTGCCAGACAAGTGATGTCGGGAACCCAAAACGTGTTTATTCAGGTGCAAACGTGTGCAAAACATATTTACAGTGAAACATTAACAAAGTATACAAAAAAATTTACAAAGGAGCAACAATGTGCAAAACTGCTAATATACAAGTCAATCAGATTGAACTGACATGAGCTCTACAACTCCCTCTTTTAAATAGTCTAGCTCTTCCCCTGGGATGAACCAAAACTAACAAAGAAGGGTGAAAACAAACAAAACAATCAAAATATACACAATAAATAAAGTACACAAAATGCTAAAACATCCACAGACCAGTGTAGACACAAAGACAATATGTTAACAGAAATCGTACTGAACCTCTGGAGTCAACGGAGATGCCGGCACGATCACTTGTATTTTATTTTATTTTTTACATTTCTGATAAGTCATTAATTGATCTATTCATGGCTACGTACTATGTGATAATAGGGTGCAACGGGGCAAAAGGCTCAGAAGGGTAAAATGCTCCTTTGATTTGATTTTCTCACAAAACACTAAATAGCATTATTTCTATTCCATATTATATATTATTCCAATCACAATGGAGATTTATTTGTTTATAGAATACTTGAGAGGTAATGAAATGTCAAATATGATCGAAATGAACAAGCACCCTTTTCTGAAGCTTTTATTTTGAACAGGCATTATTTTCATTTGTTACTCTAAATGCATCTTGCTGTCTCAAACGTATTTGCAATATTTGTCAATTTATGCCATATAATGTTTTTCCTAATTTTTACACTATTTCACAAATAAATAAATAAATAAAAATAGTTGTACTGTTAGTAAAAGTTATCTAAATTATACTGTGCACGATGTTGTACATAAACTACAAAATATGTTTTTAAGTTGATTTTTGCTTCTCAAACGTGTACATACATGTTGCTCACATATTATTGTAGCACCATTTGTGCTGAATGCATTGTAATGAGACATTTGCAATTGAATTAAGCACAAATGTCAGGGCTTGTCAAAACATCTCCAGGATCCAAACAACTCCTCAGACGCCAGAGGGGTAACAGCAAAACTAAAGTCAAAAACCCACTGCCAATTGAAGAGGTGTGGCTGTTTGCTTTAAAATACAGATTAAACCAGATGCAGTGTTTGGTTGTGCAGCATGGGGACCGGAATTTAACAGCAGTACGGATGGTTTGGTGGATTGTTACGAGAAATGAAGGTAACTTGACTGAAATGACCATGTGTTGTGGCATTATTTGAAAATGTATTATGATATATTAAACAGACATTGAGCAGAAAAATACATTCAAGAAAACAAAACAACAATAAACACAATGGCATCTTACTTGGGACAAAAACATCACAAAAGGCGACTTTGGCAAGGAACACAAAACTCCATAATCCTGGGGAGAAACTAGGCTCAGCTGTGGGAGCCAGTTCCCCTCTAGCTAAACAGCATGAATATAATGCCGATATTAGTTATCAATACATAGTCCAAGTCTTGTTTTATGTGAGTAAACTGAGTAAATGTTGGTGGGCCTATGACTAAAACTAAAGGATTTGGTATGAATTGTAAGATGCCAAAGCAGCCGGTGGACAACAAAGGATATCTTGTTGTAAGGTTCAAGTTGGCAACAGTTCATCCTCTGTGAAGTCCATTGTAATAGTGATGCAAGTGATCATTGAAGTGCCTCTCGCTGACTGGTTGGCACAGGATGTAGTTAGTAGTCAACATTCAGAGACACATAGCAGTGGGAGTGGACATCAGGATGAACCGCGCTGGATCTAGAAGGTTCTAGTAACCTGAGAAAGGGAAACAAAGAGAACAATATTAGCGAAGATGCCATTCACTTTAAAGCAGAATATGAGAAGTGTTTCTGGTCCCGGCCGAACTATGAGTTGAGGGGTAATTTAGGTGTATGCCTGGCTGAAGAGATGAGTCTTTAGACTTAAACTGAGATGGTGTGTCTGAGTCCTGAACCATGCTAGGAAGTCTTTTCCATAGTTTAGGAGCCAAAAAGGAAAAAGATCTACCTCCTTTTGTGGATTTTGATATTCTGGGTACTATCAACAGGCCAGAATTTTGCGACTGTAGTCAACGTGATGGATAATAGCGCAATTGAAGGTTGTTTAATAATAAGGCATGCTCCTACCGTCAAGCCAATTCACGCTTGATGCACCACCTTGATGCAGTAGGGGGCAGTCAGCGCTCC
>NC_059382.1:3050000-3060000 GCF_019703515.2 Myxocyprinus asiaticus
TGCCACCACGAGGACCTAGAGAGCATTGGGAATTGGGCATGCTAAAAATTTAAAAGTTGAATAAATGTGGACTGATGGCTTCAACAGATGCATATACCATCGATTAACAACACTTTGTCTTTAAAAGTTTATAATTTATTTTTAAAAATCAATTCCACTATGGAGAAATTGAATAGGATTTTTACTTCCGGAACCAGACTGTTGTGCTCTATTGGAAAACAGGTTTGTAAACACATAGATAAAACAAAGTGAACAGCATGGAGGTTGTCAGGGTCATTGTGCTAAAACTCGCTCACCCCAAGATCTGCTGAAATTCACCGCAGGACTAATTCATCATTTGTGTGCCATTAATACTTAATTTAATCTTATCAGTCAACACTGAAATGACACCCACCTGCTCCAGTGTGTGTCGAATTTCCATAACAACAGCTGTTTATATAGATCTGTGAAATCTGTAAATGTAAACTCATATACTAACAGATAGAAGACGAGAGACGGGCAGATCTGACTAGCTGCCTGTCCAGTGAAATACACCTTCAGAAACACACTAGCTCAAGTTAACAATTTAAACAATGCTCTAACTCTGATTGAAACAGGACAGGAAAACAGGAAAGAGGACAGTTGTTATGCAAACTGAAGATGACCATCATAGAATCCAATGTGTCACCAGGGGCCATGGCCTTTTTGCCAATGACAGGTAAATTGTGAAAGTTTACCAGTCTCAAAGATTTCTTAGTTGGCCATGAAACTGGATTTTCCAGTATTTTTATTAGGGCTACTGATTTAATGTGTTAATTCAGTGTGATTAATTGTATTAAAAATAGCACAATTAATCATTAATTATGATCATAATATGGAATTTTTCTCCCCATTGGAGCAATTCAAGCTTGAAGTACCACCTGTTTTCAGCAGTGGGCAGTAAGCCAAACTCCAGCTGTACAGACAACAAACCACACTCAAGCTTGCTTGACACTAGCGACAGCACACAATGAGAACCTGTTCTTGTGTTCAAACACAGCTGGACAGAGCACAAGTTTCAAACTATGTTTAACTTCACACAGTGACCTAAAAACACTGTGTATGATGCGATGCAACCAAAGTGAGACGCTCCAAAAGCGTCCGTCTGACGCATGTGTACATTGACATGTTCTGAGATTTATTATAGGGGCGTTTCTATCTCAGACAGATTCATGAATTCAATTGCAATTTTTTTGCGTATCTTTGATAATATTCATGATATCCGATTTTAATAACAGTACCATTTTAGCGCTTGCTATACAAATGAATGTAAACAAATACTTGTAAAATGTACAAATAATAATATGTGTAATTTCATGACAATATTAATTGATTGAGTGTAGAATTTGTACATTTGTAAAAAGCTAAAATTTGAAATATAATAATGATTGAAAATGGGGGGAAAAAATACAAAATATTTACAAAAAATACAAAAAACAAAAAATATTTTTTTATAATGTGCACTTTTAAATGTTGCACAATAAAAGCAGGGACATTTATTAAAAAAGTTATCATAGATGGACACCTAAACTTGGAGACAGGAACGTTCTGCTGATGTTCTTAGAAAGACGCTGTGTTTAGCCTCAGAGTTTGATTCGTTTCAGCCGTTCTGAGATGACACCAAATACAACACCATAATGAGCAGAGAATCTCTCACTGAGTGAAGAGAAAGAGCAGGTGTGAGGAGAGATCTGGCAAAGAAGAAACCAATATTACTGTACAGCTTCACATCAGCAGCACAGTATAATCACTTCTGTCATCACAATCCTAAATCTCCATGACCAATCAGATCTGTGTGTGTGTGCAGATCTGGATCGAGAGAGCAGAGAGAGGAGGTCTGCTGTCTAAAATGCTGGATCTGTCTGAACTCTTTCACCCTGCCACTTTCCTGAACACCCTGAGACAAGAGACTGCAAGGTCTCAAACACACACACACACACACCTTATCGACTGAACACACAGCATTGTATATACGTAATACAAACCTCCCTAATATACACCTACTTAACTAAACTAACCTACTTAACTGAATTCACCTACTCTAACGTATACTAGAGGTCAGCCCGAACCCGAGACCATGTGACCTGACCTGACCGGTCCTGTCAAATTTGAAGCCCGATCGCAAAATTGCTCACTCTCTGTATAATTTCTTTTCAAATCAAGTAATTTGTTGCAATATGCTGCGTTTTACCTAAAGCTGAAGTACGTCATTTTTGCGCCACCAAACGGAATTGCGAAAACAAACTTTGCTTTCAAAACTGTTTTTTTTTTTTTTGACAGCCATGACGCTGTTTTTCTTCCAATTTTGGAATGCCCAATTCCCACTACTTAATAGGTCCTCATGGTGGCGGGTTACTCACCTCAATCCGGGTGGTGGAGGACAAGTCTCAGTTGCCTCCACTTCTGAGACCGTCAATCCACGCATCTTATCACGTGACTCGTTGTGCATGACACTGCGGAGACTCACAGCATGTGGAGGCCCATGCTACTCACCACGTTCCATGAACAATTTACCACGTGCACCATTGAGAGCGAGAACCACTAATCACAACCACGTGGAGATTACCCCATGTGACTCTACCCTCCCTAGCAACCGGGCCAATTTGGTTGCTTAGGAGTCACTCAGCACGTCCTGGATTCGAACTCACGACTCCAGGGGTGGTAGTCAGCGTCAATACTCGCTGAGCTACCCAGGCTCCCTCAAAACTGTTTTCCTAATATGCCCCCTGTCTGCCTTTGGTCAAACAAAGAGCTAGTCCTGCCCCCAACTCACGCCATTGATAGAGTAACGTTGTTGGGGCGGGTCTATACGGTTCGCTCAAAACAGACAGAGCAATTTTCATAGGCCTAGAAAGACAGTGCTTACAGTTTTCGAGAAAATTAACCTAAAAATGGTTATTTTTAGGTGTCTCTGCATATTAAGCTAGAATAGGAGATAGTAAGTTACATAAGTTACGCAGAAAAAGTTACATAATTCAGCTTTAAGCATCGTGGCAAAAAAACGTAGTCGCAGCACAAAGAATGAAACTGGACGCAGGTGCCTCAAGATGTGTTCATAAAAACTGAAGTTCTCTTTAACTTGACATGGTGTCCAAAAAATACTGCGGCCCAGCGCGAGTCGCTGAAAAACAAAACAGCGAGATGTGGCGTAACGGTCAAAGAAGTCAGTCCAACACGTGTTTACATATAGAAACAATTGAAACAGCACAGATGCATGCTAAAACACGTTTGGTGTGAACAGCCCCTAACTTGTCTGTTAGTGCGCGTCATTTTTCATTTATTACAAACCTAAACTTTAAGTCATACTTATACCGAACCCAGCCTGGTACTGGATGGTTTGTCGAGATATTACTTGCATTGAGGAAGATAAACAACACGCTTATTTATATATTTTTATATGATTATTCAAGTGTTTTATCCACCACACATTAATGTTTGTTTTGTACTACATGTGTCCCAAATTTAAGGGATATAACTTGTGATATGGCTGATATAAGTTGAATTGAAAACACTTATTTATTAAATTACAATCTACAGCCTCAGTGGCAATCTGAGTGAACTGTAATACTACAATAGTATGTCTATGCAATAAGACTGTAATATAAAAACACAGAGCAAATCTTATCTTATGTTACTCTGCTTAGGATGTTTAGATATTTTTTTAACCGGAAAATAAGGCAAAGATGCTCAAAATGTTTTGTTTTTTTTGCAGTGTTTAGGGTGAAAAACAGTTTTGAAAAACTAAATTACAACATTATTATTTATGGTGCATCATTATGAGTGGACACAAGGGATCTTTGTCCACATCTTTGCTACAAAAGAGCAGAATATGACCCCTTTAAAATTGTGTTTCAGGTTGATGAGTTGCTCTATGGACAGTCTGAAGTTTGTGGCATCATGGAGGGGTCAAATCACTCAAGCCAAACTACAAGTGAAGGTACACAAATGCATGTTTAACATGATTGAACTGTACTTTGCCATTCCTTGTTAACCAAGCTCTCTTTCTCTCTCTCTGTAGGTTGGTGGTCTTCAGTTGGAAGGTTGTAGTTTTGATGGGAATCGTCTGTCTGAAAGCCAGCATGACTCTCCCAGTGTGTGTGCTGTCTCTGCGTGTTACATGGCCTGGATTCCACAGGTAACGCACACACACACACACACACACACACACACACACACACACACACACACACACACACACACCCAATTACATTCTTACCAGAGTTCTTCCATGTACTTAGAGTGATGGCTCTGCATGATAAAGTGTGTGTATGTATGTGTGTGTGTGTGTGTGTGTGTGTGTGTGTGTGTTTGTGTGTTTCAGAGCACCGTGGGCAGTTATTCCCCAGATGAGTGTATCTCTCTGCCAGTGTACAGCAGTGTTGAGCGTGTGTGTGGTGACAAACGTTGAGCTGTCATGTGCCGGAGATCACCACACATGGATTCAGAGCCAAGCTGCACTCTTCCTCAAACAGCAGTAACACACACACACACACACACACACACACACACACACACACATCACTTCCCAAAGTATGATAATCCTGGCTGTGCTTTTTGACAGTCAATTTAGGATCTGAGAATTCCAAACACGGACATCACAGATATTGCCATAATTTTATGTCATCACACTACAGTATATTGTTTTTGTTTTTGTCTTCACGTGGCTGCAATCTAGTGATGTTTTTGTCATGATTGCGGAGATAAAAGTGCTGTAATATTGTTGTTTTATTCAGTCTTGTTGCAGATTTTACAATATCAAATAAAAGAGTTATTGTCTTTTCTGTAAAGAGCCATTTCTCTCTCTCTCACACTCACTCACTCACTCACACACACACACACACACACACACACACACACACACACAATTTCTGTTTAGTTCAGTGGCCTTTATTTGCATGACAAAAAAAATTATATTTTATTTCCAGAGCCGTGCAGCTTAGCTTCATACAATGAGAAATTGTGCAATATAAGAAAAATAAAATAAAAACAAGTGATATTAATTTCTTTTAATGAAATATCAATTGTGCTAAATAAATTAAAAACAAAGAAATAAAAAATATAATGAAAATAAAATACAATTTTTATTTTATTTTATTTAATTAAGAATATTTTTTGTATTATATATATATATATATATATATATATATATATATATATATATATATATATATATATATATATATATAAAATAAAAAATAAAATAAACTAAGAAAGTAGTGATTAATAAATGTAACAAAAAATGATTGTTTAATCTTATGGGTGTCCTTCTGCACGGACGTTGTATTTTGGCTTCAGCATACCCAATGCATAATTTACATTTATATAAACCGACTGATCTCAGTTCAGAACACTCTGGACTGTCAGTAAAGGGTTAAACTATCAACGAACAGAGTCATGAGACAAAACAACATGGCACCGATCACAGCGGAGTTTGTCTTTGGGAGAAACGCCAACAAAACTACATCTGATAAGAAACTCTGATAAGATTTTACATTGAAACCTGTTTGAGTCAAAAGATTAGAGTCTCTAGTTTCATCCGATATGCCATTTAGAACATTTGAGGGATTTATCGCAAAACGCCACAATGTTACGCACATTGTTCACTATAGTGGACAATAGCGCTAGTTTTTCATTAGAAATCCTGTATTCACTGTACATCACATTGAGAGAAAATGTTTTGCTTTCAGAGGCTTTATATGGAGTTCGGATGAATATAAGGTGCATTTCAAACTGTTCGGAGACCAGTGTAGACAGACAGCACACTGGAGGTTGAGTCATTCACTACATAGGAAGCAAGGAGCATCCTAAAGCTTTCCAATGCAGCCAAGTGCATTCACTCCTAAAATCGATCAAAAGTTCAGTTTCAGGCTGCAGATGATGTTTGGATCACTCAACATGTTTGACAGACATGGGACAATGATAATCAGTACATAGATGCATAAGTTATACAGTAATGTATAATTTTATTTGAACATGGTTGGCAGTGATTGGATGATGCTGGCCATTACATTAAATTATATTTATGTGTCAGTGTGAATTTCATACACTAATACTCACTGCAGTTTGGCCTAAGAGTGAAACAAATTTGCTCATTGCATTGAGAACTTTCCATTGATATAAAACACACGGTTATCTCGTCTTTTTTATGGTTTTACCAACTCTGAATATAATTGTTGTGATAACAAATTTGCAAATGATGAGAATGAACCTGTTCTTATTTGTCAGTCATTTCAAAAGCATTATTTAAGAATTGGTAGGATCAGCTATATGCATTGTAAAGTCCAGATTCTAACTTTAAAACGACACCGATTTTGTTCAGATCAAGCATCAAGATTATTTTATTTTTTTTCTGCAGGGAGTGCCCCTCCACTGGCCCGGAATAACCTCAGTTCAATGAATCAATAAAAATGTATTTAAAAAAATATATAATTACTAAAAAAGAAGCTGATAAAAATATCTAATGCAATATCTAGTGATAATATATGCCATTTGAGAGATTTATAAACAATCTTAGTGGGTCGGTCATTTTTGACCGGGAACAAAATGTGTTAACTCAAAACTAACATGACACTAGGGTTAAACACCATGAATTATAACACCAGAGCTGTTTGTGTTCAAATAAAACCGTTTCTTGGTGCTCTTGCTGTGGTACACACACATATTCAGTGAAATGTAATGGCACAGCCTGAATACACACACACACACACACACACACACACACACACACACATTCAGAGCTGTGGGCACTCTGCATATTGATTTATTTTAGCAAGCTGCACATTTACTGTCTCAGCATGCACTAAAAATAGCACTGTGTGTGTGTGTGTGTGTGTGTGTGGGCAGGTTTAAATGGTTTTTGAGGACTTTATTTAGGTTATAAACTGGTAATTACAAGGGTATTATGCTATAAATGTGGTTTATGAGGACATTTCTAGTGTCCCCATAATTCAAATCACTTAAACATAATAAATGATGTTTTTTTGAAAATGTAAAAATGCAGAAAGTTTTTTGTGAGGTTTAGGGTTAGGGTTAGGGGATAGAATCTATAGTTCATACAGTATAAAAATCATTATGTCTATGGAGAGTCCTCATAATGATAGCTGCACCAAAATGTGTGTGTGTGTGTGTGTGTGTGTGTGTGTGTGTGTGTGTGTGTGTGTTTATTAACGGTGTGTTATAATGAATTCTGATGGAGTTGAGACACATGATAAATGTTTTTTCACACTCATAGCTTATGATGACACACTCTTGTTTTAAGTGTGTGTGTGTGTGTGTGTGTCCTTAATCTTTGGTTCTGGAAGTTTGGCCACGTTCCTGCATCCAGCTGTTTATAACCGCAGAAAAGAATGCAAATCACCAGGACATCACCTTCCTCTGATTTACACCTTCCTCTGCAGACTACACATCACACCAAGTCTTCAAAATCGCAAAGCCATGAACATGCCATCGTAATTATGCTTGTCTCTATCACTAGCTAGGCTCTAAATTCAATACTAGTGTGCTGCATACATCAGCATTTGTGGCATAATGCTGATTACCACAAACAAAACATTTTACACGTCCCTCCTTTTCTTAAAAAAAAACAAAACAAAAGGCTGAAATCTGCATTGCAATGAGGCACTTCAAATGAAAATGTATGAGGCCAATTCAAAACTATTGACAAAAGACATAATATGTGTAAACATGATTTTATTGTGATCAAATTACTTACTAAGCTTTTCTGTGTATATTCAGTTTCACAACTTTATTGCCATGATGCCGTAACGCTGTAAACCCTGTAATCCTACAAAAACGTCAATTTAAACAACTTTACAGCGCAAATAATGCACACGTTTTGACAGAAGAATTCATGTAAGTGCTTTTTTGTTTCTCCAAAAATTAGCCCCATTCACTTCCATTGTAAGACTATGCAGTGATAAACATTTCAAATAGTAGGGTGCTATTTTATTTGACCTTTTATTTGAAATCATGGAATCATGGTTGTTTCTGAAAGGTCAGTTTGAGTGTGTTGAATTGTAGGGTACAGTATGCAGTACAGTGTGCTCTGTTGTGTCCTGGATATTTTGGCAATGTAGAAACTGGGTATTTCATGCATATTTGTAATTTGAACATTCCTCCTCATCTCTCAGTACAGTGCTGTCTCACTCACAAGGGCTGCTTTGTAAAACATTGATCTGAATAAAGTTTCCTGAAATGCCCTTCTGTATGTCAGCAACATTTAACTTTTTTTCCATTCCAAACGCCTTCAGCACAAATACCAGCTATTATCAGAATAAGCATACACATGCTGTGTGTGTGTGTGCGAGTGTGTGTGCAAGTGTGTGTGTGTGTGCGCACGAGTGTGAGTGAGTGAGTGTGTGTGTGTGTGTGAGTGTGTGTGTGTATAAGTGTGTGTGTAAGTGTGTGTATGAGTGTGTGTGTGAGTGAGTGTGTGTGGTGTTTGTGGTGTGTGTGTGTGTGCGGTGTTTGTATGCAGTAAGAGAGTGAGTGAATGAGTGAGTTTGTGATGTGTATGTGTGTGAGTGTGAGTGAGTGAGCATGTGTATGTGTGTGTGGTGTGTGAGCGATTGAGTGAGTTTGTGGTGTGTGTGTGTGTGTGTGAGTGAGTGTATGTGTATAAGTGTGTGTGTAAGTGTGTGTATGAGTGTGTGTGTGAGTGAGTGTGTGTGGTGTTTGTGGTGTGTGTGTGTGCGCGTGTGTGTGTGCGGTGTTTGTATGCAGTAAGAGAGTGAGTGAATGAGTGAGTTTGTGGTGTGTATGTGTGTGTGAGTGTGAGTGTGTTTGTGTGTGGTGTGTGAGTGATTGAGTGAGTTTGTGGTGTGTGTGTGTGAGTGAGTGTATGTGTGAGTGTGTGTGTGTGTATGTGTGCATGGTGTTTGTGTGCAGTAAGTGAGTGAGTGAGTTTGTGGTGTGTGTATGTGTGTGTGAGTGAGTGAGTGAGTGAGTGAGTTTGTGGTGTGTATGGGTGTGTGTGGGTGTGTGTGTGCGTGTGTGTGGTGTTTGTTTGCAGAAAGTGAGTGAGTGAGTTTGTGGTGTGAGTGTGTGTGTGTGTGAGTGTGTGTGTGCAGTGTTTGTGTGTGGTGTGTGAGTGTGTATGTGTGTGTGTGTGTGTGTGTGTGTGTGTGAGTGAGTGTATGTGTGAGTGTGTGTGTGTATGCGTGCATGTGTGTGTGGTGTTTGTGTGCAGTAAGTGAGTGAGTGAGTTTGTGGTGTGTGAATGTGTGTGTGAGTGAGTGAGTGAGTGAGTTTGTGGTGTGTATGAGTGTGTGTGTGTTTGTGTATGAGTGTGTGTGTGTGCGCGTGTGTGGTGTTTGTGTGCAGAAAGTGAGTGAGTGAGTTTGTGGTGTGTGTATGAGTGTGTGTGTGTTTGTGTGGTTGTATGAGTGTGTGTGGTGAGTGTGTGTGTGTGTGTGTGTGTGTGTGTGTGTGTGTGTGGTGCGTGTGTGTGTATATGTTGATCTGGACCAGAGTGTGTTTGAACTTCAGCAGGTTCCATCTCTCTGCAGTGTGTCTGGGTGATGACCAGGGTTTTTGAAACTTTTTGGCTTACCGGCCGCTGTGGCTGGTATGTTCCAAGGTCACTAGTCACTCAGCATTTTCACAAGCCAAAATCGCCCACCCCACAAAAAGCGATAAAGGTGACTGGAGACTGTAGATGCATGCATTTGTTTGGACATTTTAGTTGAACAAGAATGATATGAATTCAGCGGGACACAGGTCTGATGATTAAAATCATCTCTAAGAAAATCTGAAGGTAAACATGACCAGTTAGAACAGGAGGAAAATCTGTTAATAATTTGTCATAATTCATGGAAGTTTAAACCACTTAATTCTACTGTAAACTGTACTTGCTTCGGCAGCGGCTCTGAGTCGTCCGACATTCACAGAAATTTCAATGCAGGAAAATCCCTGAAAAAACGTCACCCGCCAAAGTGGCTAGAAGAGTGACAGTCACCCATCTGTGACCCACGTTTGGCGGGTT